>NC_092803.1:48601058-48743558 GCF_040954645.1 Diabrotica undecimpunctata | reverse complement strand
TTATTTTTAATATTTTTAACGTCATATGACCTTATTTAATCGCTTATTTCTGGTTTTCTTAATATACTCAGTGACATAAGAAGTGCTACACCTAGAAGGAATAATTTCTTAAACTTAATTTTTTGGCAACATGGTAGATTTACATCAAGAATCAAACGATAACGTTGTCAAAAATTTTTATTAACAAGTAATAAAAAAAAACAAATAATTTGTTTGGCGACCCCGTAGCTGAATACACTCCTGTATACGTCTAGGCCTTGACAAAATGAGATGATCGAAGTCTGTTTGTGGCACCTCGTTCCAAGCAACTTGAACTTTATGTATTAACTGTGCCAGAGTCTGTGGAGGACGGTGCAAAGTGGACAGTCTCCTTCCCATTATATCCCATACATGTTTCTTCTTCTTCATGTACCATGTCCTTTTAGAATGTTGGTTACCATCATAGCTATCTTAATTTTATTCACTGCCACCCTAAATAGCATGATTGTATCAACGTCATACCAATCTCGCAAGTTCTTCGGCCATGAGGTTCTTCTTCGTCCTGGACTGCGTTTGCCTGCTATTTATCCTTGCATGATATTTTGTAGCAACCTATATTTGGGACCTCTCATTACAAATACTCCAGCTTTCTCTGCTTGATGCTTTTTATGATCTCAGTAGTCTTCCTGAGACGTTCTAGTATTGTGGAGTTTCTAATCTTCTCCACCCAGGAAACTTTTAAAATTATTCTATAGCACCACATTTTGAAAGCCTCATACATGTTTGATGGGATTTAAATCAGGAGTACAGTCATATTACCCGGAATAAACACAAGTGGTGATCGACTACCATAGGCAATAGCTCCCTAAACCATTACTCCAACTGTCCTGTGTACACACCTCTCAACAGCAAACTTGATATCTCGTCGCTATCCACGGCGGCGTCTTACCATAATGCGACTATCATGCATTTCTAAACAGAATCGTGATTCATCGCTAAATGCTACATTACGCCATTCTGCCACCCAATGCTGCCGTTCTCTGCACCAATTCAAACTTTGAGGACAGTGGTCAGCAGTCAAAAGAAGCACTAATTGTAGACGGAATAGAACCAGTCCAAAGGCTCGAATGCGACGGTATAGTATACGCATAATAACAGGTCTACCTACTACTCCAAACCATTGGTCAGTAATGTGACACGTAATAGTAAAACGGTCTCGCAGAGCCAGTAATCTAAAGCACCTATCTTGACGCTCTGTGGTATGCCTCGGTTGACCAGTTGGTTTTCTTCGTGTTCATCTATCTTCGTTTGTTCACACATAACAGACACACATAACCGTCATTGCCGCACAATTAACACGACGGCCAATTTCGCGATATGACAAACCCATATCTCTATATGCAATAATGCTACCCCTGCCAAAATCGCTAACATGGTGGTAAGTTTGGTGTCTTTGAACTCAAGGCATTTTCTTACACTGAATACAATTAGACTGCATAGCATGTTTTAAATATAGTCATTCTGCTGCCAAAAAATTGAGTTCAAGAAATTATTCCTTCTGGGTGTAACAGATGTAGAATTGGTACTCTCTACATATTTTGTAATAGCAGGCAAAGTTTTTTTATAACAACTTGACACTCTATCTGTATAAAAGGCTAGGATGACAAGTACACTGTTTGTCCAGTAAGGTAACTACGCCACCTAGGAAAGAAATCTGAACATCTGACATTTCAATCATATTTGGTCTTGAAACTATACGGTTGATTTATTGCTAATTGCCAAAAGATAAGATCAATGACGTATAATATATATTTATTATACCTCATTGGGTAAGATACACATAATATACACTTACTATAAAAATAAAATGACGTTTAACAAATGCCAGCGTTTTACCAAAATAAAAGAAAATTAAAACTAAATAAAATTAAGTAAAAGTTATACCTGTAAAAAGTCTGCTATATCGCTTCTGTTTTATTTCCCATGTAAAATCTCATAAGAAAATGCTAAGGTTCATTCTGCTCATTTTTTGAGCGTTTTGTGGTGGGGGTAGAATAGTTTGCTTGATTGTGATGTATGATCATTGGAAAGGAGAGGGGGTAGCGAATATGTTAAGATAGGAAAAACACACATTGCTTCATTAGGCGACTAGCAAAAGGGCACTACACAGTGTCTTCATTACTAATGAACGTATAGTTATGTACGATATGTCATACAGCACTATGGATAAAAATAGTTTAACTAAAAGACACATTTTAATTGATTGGCTTAAAGAAGGCCTCTATCTGAATACAAAATAAACAACTGAACAAATCCTAACATGCGACATAGCAAATGAAAGGGGAGGAAATAACAAATATATTAAGTCAAGGCGTACAAACAAGGCGACTACCAAAAGGACACTACACAGTATCTTTATTATTAATGAACGTATAGCGACATCTTACATTGATGAAACGAAAGATATAACATTTAGGCAACAAACAGAGGCGCAAAGGCTGCCAAATATTTCTAGTAGGACAAATGAGTGGGAGGAGTGACAGGTACGTATTCAGGACAATTTTGGAATAATGAAATATCGAAGATTTAGAGTATTTAATTAATAAATAATTTATTTAAAACAATAACTAAAACTAATATGAGTACTTATACGTTATATTTAATGTATACAGTATTCGCAAGTTTTGCAGATATTAGTATTTTTCTTTTCAAGAGAGGAATACAATTAATAAATGAATAAATGCTTTGTTTCCTTTCAGACAAACATAGTTTGTGTAGAATTGGTCAGTGAATTAAATAAAACAAACTAACAACAACAAAAAAAAAACATTTAAAATTGAAGAAATTCTTCAATTAAATAGAAAATGTATGCAGTCAAAAATTCCTTTAAATTTAGTTTAAAGTTTTACATGCTCTTACACAGTTTTATATGCATTGATAATGTATTAAAATGTCCCATTATACTAGCAGACCTGAAATATATATTTCCCCTGCACGTAAGGTATCTTTATATCTAGTAAAGTTTTGAATTTGTCCATTGGTTGTAAAATTTTCGAGGTTTTTAAATACAAATATACAAGTCTTCAGAATATAAAGACAGACCAAAGCTTGGATGGCCAAAGACATTATTTTGAAAATATTGTCTACAGCTTGTATTATGAGGGATACCAATATACCGTGTTATCCTTTTTCATACAATAAAGACTTATTTACTATGTCTACTTGTTCTTTAAAATAAATATTAATTGTTTCTCCGTTAAAATTTGTTTTACATTTCAAAACAAAAAACTTAAATTACTGAGTATAATTTTGCGAAGTGAATCACAATGTTTTCTTCAATTAAGACATTCATCTATATGAATTCCTGGAAACTTTACTAATGAAACGTTGTGGTACTCCTCAATTATTATCGAGATAGTTAGATTTATGACTCGCATTTGATTTTTTACCTTTCTCGGTAAAGCCGACGTATTCTCGACGTGCAGTTAAATAAGATAGTAATCAATTTAATACACGTCCTTGAATAACCATATTTATTAATTTATAAATTAAAATTTCGTCATTGACACAGTCAAAAGCCCTAAGGATATCAAAAAATATCCAAATAGGACTTTGTCCTGCTTCTATTAAACCTGTAAGATTATCATAATAGAAAGGTATTGGTATATTTTTTAGAGTGTCAACCATGTTAGTTACTAATTTATCTGTAAAAATGAATTAAGTCTTTGGAAATAAGTATATTCAAAGATAAGATAAGTAAATACCGAAGAAATTGTTATTGGACAGTAATTATTCACTTATTTAGGGTTACCTTTTTATGAATTGGTATCACCTTTACAGTTTTTATATAATTGGAAAAGTCGCCATTTGAAAATGATAAATTACCTAAATATGTTAATGGAGGCATTATAAAAGAAACCACATTTTTTTAATAAAAACTATAAACTTTTAGTATTTCATCAAAGGTTTGAGATATTTTGTTTTTTAGTTTTTGGTTTAATATTTGGTTTAATTCTAATGTAGTGTATGGATGAAGAAGAAGTTGGTCATCCAAAATAGTGTTGTTACAAATGTATGTACTATCAGATTTTTTTTGGGATGGTCGCTATTGCTTTTAATGAAACACTTTAAAAAAACAGATTAAAAGTATTGGCTATTTCTAATAAATCTGTGATTATGTTATCCCCATTTGATATAGTCCTTTTCCATCATATTGATAACACATTATGTATGCAAATCCTCAACAGGTCAAAAAACCATAATCGTCACCCTATACTTGTTTTGAAATAAATAAAAAAAATTAATATTTTAAGATGCCGTCAACAATTCATTATCTTTTAAAAAATCTTCTGTAAAATAAGTTTCCACTAATTTCACTATACCTACCTTTTTTGTGCGTAAAAAACGTCGTTATATATGCCACACGATTATTGTAAATTATACACGGGTGATTAACGAGAGAATTCAATGTTTCACGAAATAAATTAATGTAAACAGTAATTTAAAGGTGAAATAAGTAGTTTTTATGCCACATTACAGCTTATGCCAATAATATAAATTAGAAATTGTTTGCAACTTCCATTTAGTTTGTAGGTGTACATTGTTCATGTCTTACCTACCTACGTTTTTGGTGTCGATATTTTGTTATTTGCATTTAAAAATGACGTCGACAAAAGGTTTTATCCCTGTTAAGTGTAGTTTTAAAGGTGCCTTCAGTCTAAGAGAGAAAAATATAATATTCAATGTACACGATGCACTTGTACATCAACGCCCTTTGTAATGTTCGTGAAATCGTTAACATGTGTTCAAATATGACAGGGATTGAAGAAGCAACAATTTATAGATTCCTAAAAGAAAGAAAAGAAGGAACTGTTTCATCTCCCAAGAAGAGCGGAGGGAGTAAACTCTTGGAAATTGAAGAAATACATAAAAACATGATAAGACGCAGCGTCCACTCATTTTTTTTTACAATGAATTTCAAACATTGGACAAAATCCAAACATTAATTAGAGAAAACGAAGGGTTACCAATCATAAGCAACAAGAAATTATGGGGACTATTGAGAGAGATGGGATTTCGTTGGCAAAAGAATAGAAGAAAATTCGTTTTAATTGAAAAAGATTGCATTGTATGCTGGAGACGAGATTATGTAAGAACTATTAAAAAGTACCGAGAAGAAGGGAAAACAATTTTTTATTTGGACGAGACTTGGCTAAATGAAGGTCATAGTGTACCATATCTATGGGTTGATACAAATGTGAAAAGTTCCCGTCAGGCATTCATCGAAGGTGTATCTACTGGAATAAACAATATTCCCGTTGGAAAAGGACGCAGACTCATAATAACCCATATTGGAAACGAATACGGTTTTGTCAATGGTGGATTATTAAGTTTTGCCTCAAAATCAACCAAAGACTACCACGAGGAAATGACTGCTTACGATTTTGAAGAATATTTTGAGCAAATGTTGGATTTAATTCCAAAAAATTCTGCCATAGTCATGGATAATGCTAGTACCATTCAAGACTAGCAGAAAAATTGCCAACAACGGCATGGGAAAAAGGAGAGATAATCGAATGGTTGGATAAACACGCAATTGAGTACAATGAGAATTCGACAAAAAAGGAATTATTATCTATTGTAAGGCAACATAAAGCAGCTTATAAAAAATATATAATTGATGAAATGGCATTGTGATGTAATTATTTTACGTTTACCCCCATACCACTGTGATCTGAATTCGATAGAAAATATATGGTCTCAAGTAAAGGGTGAAGTCGGACGCAACAACAAAACTTTTAAATTAAAAGACTTACAACAATTATTACAACATTCCTTATCAAAAGTAACTCCAGAAAATTGGAAAAATGCTGTTAGTCATGTTCACAAGGAAGAAAATAAAATGTGGAATTTGGATAATATGACTGATGCAATGCTGGAACCGGTAATAATTAACATTGGAGTTGAAGATTCCTTAGATTCTGCAGAAAGCAGTGAATCTGAAATGGAATTTGATTAAAATAATATTCATTTTTTTATAAATCGGCCCCTGTTACGGCGACACATTATTTTATATATAACCAATAAAATAAACATCTTACATTTCTTGCAAATTCATTAGTACCTGTTATTCTCCATCACTCCGACACTGGCAACTTTATTTAGGGATTAGTAACCCTCAAAACTATTGTATTCTATTCTAATTCAACCTTTATACCTGGTGGTCAGACTCAATTTAAAATTGTTTTTCTATATACTTCTGTAAACTTGTTGACAAATATCTATTTTTCATTGAGTCACCCGTATCAACAGTTTAGAGATTTGCTTACATAATGTGCTATCAATATGATGGAAATGGATTATAGCGTTATATTACTTTTTTACATTTTGAAAAATCAGATATAATTTTCCAAGCACTTTTTTACACATTACAATCACACATCCGAGGGATTTTTTGTAATAGTTCCATGCCTCTCTTATTTTTTTAGTTGCAGGGAAACTATAGCAACTCCCCCACCAAAAATTTAAAAAAATTAGTACCTGTAGAAGGATGTAATTTAATACAGAAACTCTTTGATTGTCATCATAACTACATACTACTACATTATTATGCAACTAAAAGAAGTTCCAGAAGTTATTTTGCTATAGATTTGCTGGATGATAGTGGATGATGAGTTGAATAACTCGAAACACGTGTAGAGCAATGGTGGAGTTCCGATTGAAATGAAATGCAATCTTTTACTTTCATTTAAACGTCTTTCTCTACGTAAAGAGCAAAAAAGATAGTAATTTTCAAAGGTGAATCGTAGATGCATGTTGAAGTAAAATGACTTCTAGCATCGTTAAAAGTCTCTAGTAAGAGGCTTTGAATTTGCGGTTCACCTAATTTACTATCAGAGAGAGGTCTCTGGACTTCTTGTTACTTCGTATAGATGTCGCTGCTAGCGTACCTGGCTGTTATTTTGGTTATAATAACCAAATACTAGACTGCATTTCATTTCAGTTGAACTTCCACAAGTGCTCCTGATGATGAGTTGAATAACTCGAAACACGTGTAGAGCAATGGTTGGAGTTCCGATTGAAATGAAATGCAATATTTTACTTTCATATATATATATATATATATATATATATATATATATATATATATATATATATATATATATATATATATATAGTTAAAGAATACGAAACAATCTCACCTGCTCCGTGGTACAAATTTGACTAGCAAAAGTTGTGCATTACTCGATACAGAAAATTAGAAATTCCGCTTCGATTTGATGATGGCAGTATTCCATAAAATCTTCAATAATTATATTTTATTAGAAACTTTCTGTTTTCTTTTCACTCAAAATTTATCGAAAATTGAAGGCATAACTCCAATGCCTTAAGTTCGTAATCATTTATTATTATATTCAAACGAAAGGAACCCTTTCTTCCCGCTCCAATCATTGTTAAATTAAATAAGACACTTTCCCATTTCCCTTAAATCTTCGGAACGAATACAACAGAGACCCAGTGCTCCAAAGGGAGCGACCCCGATTTTCAATACAAAAGTCTGGATGCCAGGGGTCGGAAGTTTATGTACGACGTTGCCGTTGTAATTATTTACTGGTTGAAGAGGCAACTAAGAATATTTCAAGTATTCCATTGTTGTTTAGTGTATTTTGTTCATAATGGGGGTTTTTGTTGTTGAGCGTAATTAACCCTAACCTGTTTATTTGAAGTGTGTGGATTGTTTCGAAGCAATACCCTGTAATTTTTATTATTAAGTGCTTTTGGAGTTATTTTACAACGACGTATTTGCAAATGTTTTTGTAAATATTTTTAATTGCGTAATTGTCTTCAGAAATACAATAAACACATAACTATAATTACTTGGCACTGATAGTAAAACATTCTGCCACTGTCATCATGCGCAAGAAGATTCAGAGAGTAAACATTTTGCGTCTGGCACCAAAATGGCATAAGTTTTCAAAACTTTAAATTACTTTGAACTGAAACTGTAAAAAACACGTAAGTATACTTTATGTCACTATTCATCTAAGTTTTTGTATCATTTATTACCTTAAACTTTCTAATACTTACCAAATCAATTTTAAAATATTGAGTACTAGGTGGGCTGAATTATCGCCACATTTTTTTTGGATATTTATACAAAATTATTGTAAAAAGATAAAAGTGATAATACATCATCATCATCATCATCATCATTTGGCTCTACAACTCTTGTGAGTCTTGGCCGCGTTTACTATTTCCCTCCATTGTTGTCGGTCCTGAGCAGCTATTTCCCGTTGCTGTATTCCCATTTTGTGTATATCACTGGTTACTGCGTCCTTCCATCTCTTTCTTGGGCGACCAACTGACTTTCTGCCATCGGGCCTTTTCCAGAATGTGACTTTCAGGAGTTTTTCGTCACTCGATCTTAGTACGTGGCGCGCCCATCTTATTCGTTTTGATTTAATGTAGCGGACTATGTTTTCATCTCAATATACTGACTAGAGTTCATCATTGTGTCTTCTTCTCCATTCTCCTGTTGTCTCTTCTCTGCAAGGCCCATAGATAGTCCGCAGTATCTTTCTTTCCAGTATCAGTAATTTTGTCGTTTCCCGCTGGTTCAGAGTCCATGTCTCGCTTCCATACGGTATTGTGGAACGAATTATTGTCTTGTACACTCTTATTTTTGCTGGTAAATAATACATACAAGATATAATTTTGACATTTTTATCAATAACTATTACTAGAAATTAAGTTCTTCTACGGGTTGTTCTACGTTGTAATGATATTCCAGTTTTGTCAATATCTGATTGATACTTTCTTTTGTTTTGTTGGTTAGACGAAATTGAATTGTTGGGTCGCTTACTTTTTTTTAAGCGTGGCTCTAAAAATCATTTGCCTAACTGTCATAAAAACGTCTTTTTTTGTTTAAATATTGACATTTCCATTCAAAGTTAAGATGAACCCACATCTTAAAATCATTTACTGCTTCAATGTTAAGTATGTCCATAAACAATGTAGCTGTCTACTTTTTGGATTGTCTGTTGTAGATGTATTCGGCAATAAACTTGTCCAATGTATCTACGGGACCCTTTGTGGCATTATAATGTGTTCGTTTTTTTTCTGTCTTCGGACACTGCGGAATATTGTGATGAATAGTGTTCGGACTCGTCGACTATGATTCGGCGGTTTACTTTTCTCTGGATTTTACAGCGCTCCAAAGGCTTCTTGAATACTCGCCACCTTGGAATAAGGAGTGCAAAGGGTTTCGCGATGTATCTCGTAAACTAGCAATACTTTGGTCGTTACAAATTTTTTTCCGGTTATTTTACAATAAAATGACATAATATCAATATTATAAAGGGTTTTTCAAAGGAAAATTTTTACTACCAATTTGTTTAATTTTGATTTTTTTTTGATAGTCCAGGCTGCGGTTCAGAATTCAATTAAGTATCGAAGGTAAATGTTTGCAAAAGAACGAAAGAATTGACATCACTGTGTGCATTTTACATTGGAATTCTTTGAATTTTTCGATTAACTTTAATATTTGCATGACGACACTGCAGGTTTCACCAGAACAATTGAGGCACACTGCATAGTATTTGGGGCCTACTTGTCGGCAACCACACATACTTTTACAATTACCCTTGTATCTGCAAAAATTATTTTCAGAAGTTTGGGGGTTGCTGGAGTTTTGAGAGTTTTGATTAGTATCCAAATTTTTCCAGGCTTTTTCCAGCATTAATCTTTAGGATCGCAGTGTTTCTTCGTGATAAACTCATCTCGTGGAAACGAGCTGCATCTTATGTTGGCAGAAGCGATGATGATTTAAATGTAATTGGTCAATGTTTATCGAATCGTTTGTATCTCAAGCTGTTATCTTTATTTTCACCATATAAAGAGACAAAAAACGTTTAACAACGACAGTAGGCAAAGATGGCTCAGCTCTCTCACTAAGAAAAAATGCTGTTGCCCTAGTTAACTCAGGATGTTTCTTTAAAATTTTGATGAATTTTTTGATGAACAAAGCATGGAAAAACAGCAAATTCTCTGCAATGACGTCGCCAGTTCTAAAACTTGAAGGAAATTATAATTGATGCAAGTTACACCCTTTAAAGGCTTCAAAAAATTAGACACTGGACAAACATTGGACTGCTTCCTTTCTTATGTCGTCAGCAATCGCAGAACGAAGGATCTTCGTCAGATTCACACTAAAACCCACTTTTGATATAGCAGTTTTAAAAAGTCTATTAAGTTTGTTTTGTTTTTTCACTACCAAGAAACTGATCTTGTAATAATATTAGCATGGTATTTTTATTAAACTGTATCTCTGTCCATTAGTCCTTTTTCGTTCGACGTAAGCGCACGAGGTCAGATAAGTTTTCTGGTGGCGGAATGAGTTAATATTAAATTAATAATAGCATAGGAATGTTAAGAAAATAATAAAATTAATTTAAAATAATATGAATAAGAAACATATAATAGAAAACTATGTCTAATGGTTCGTTTTTATCGTATTCTTACGAGTAATCAAGAACCCAGAGCGCTGTAAAACCCAGAAAAGTTAATGAAATTATACAATTTTCTGTGAAAATAATTCATTGTAGAACCTTCTATTATATTGCACCGATATCAGTTTATTGTAAAATAACTAGAAAAAAGTTAGGGCCGAAAAGAAAATTTGTTTAAAAAGTTTTAGTTATTTTTGTTAATATTTTTTTTTATTTTCCATTTTACCATAAAAAGTAATACCAGAAAAACAAAATTATATACACTTTAGTTTGCTACAAATAATGTCCAATAAAATTTTGTGTAGGCTTGCTAGTTTATGAGATACAACGCGAAAACACTCACCTCCTGTTTTCCAAGATGGCGTCTGGGGGACAAGGGTGACGACCCCAAAAAATTTGAACTTATAGCTTATACTTACCCTCCTAACAAATCCCTCCTCAAAAAAATACAATTCTAAGAAATGCAATAAGGCATTCAAAATGTCTAATTTCAATGTACTACAAAAGTAAAATGCTAGAAGAAAATAGATTCAAAACAATATTAAGTAAATGTTTTGTTAAAATCATTGTTTTTCTATAATTTTAAAGAACTAGAAACCTATAATACGTTTTACTAAATATATATTATTTAAAAGGATTTTGTGCTTTTTTACATGCTTGTTTTCTTGTCTTTTCGATAAAATGTCGAACAGCTAATTCGACATCCTATTTATCTGTCGTACCAAAGAGACTGTCAATGTGTATCTAATTCTAGACAGATTCCTTAGTAAATAAATTTCCATTAAGAAAATAATTAATTAGCAGATCCAATACAGCATACTGTTTACGCAACAAACATATTATTTTAGCTTGTCAATTACACATTTCTACCACTTTTCAGTTTAGTCACTTAGCTCCGAAAACATCAGCCACAGTTTGTTTTCGCAATAGATTCTCGACGGGAGATCTGTCAGTGACAATGTGTCATATGCAAAACAGCCCCAAGAACATAAATAATTGGTGAAACACATTATCGCACAAGCTAGAACGTAAAGGGATACAATTTTGGGTTCACAATTAGTAGGGATGGAATTCCTTTTATTGTTCCTTTATATTTCCATTTTCTTAAAAAATGCACTTTAACACGACGGCTCTTTTTCTCTTCTTTTAAAAATTTTTTTATTCTTGGAGTAATTAAAATCTATATAAACTATATTCAGAGATTCTACAGTATTCACTGCCTTCCCTCGCTCAACCGTTTCCATCTCTCTCTGTTCTCTCTCTGTCCCATTCTCCATCGTTTAGACCTCTCTTACTCATGGCGTCGTCTACTTCGTTCCTTCAGGATTTTCGGGGTCGTCCTCTTTTCCTCCTTCCTATGGGGCTCCATTCGGTTATTCTTTTTATTCATCTGCTGTCACTAGTTCTTCTTACACGTCCATACCACTTTAGTCTTTTTTGTTCTATGTATGTTAGTATGTCTGTTTCTATTGATGTTCTTTACTTTATTTCGTCATTACTTCTCCTATCCATTCTCGTTACTCTGCAGCATCTTCGCAGGCATTCCATCTTTGTTGCTACTATCTTACTGCTGTTTTTCTTATTTATGATCCAATTTTCAGCCCCATATGTCATAATACTTCGCACTAATGTTTTATAAATCTGTGTTTTTGTCTTCATATTTAGGTGTCTATCCCACCATACTGAGTTAAGTTGTCGGGTTGCTGTTCTTGTTTGTCCTAATCTTTGTGTAATTTCTTCCTCTGTTGTTGCCTTTTTCGTGGTTATAAACCTCAAGTATTTGAATTTATCCTTTCCTTTGATTGTTACCTTGTCATCAATCTGTAGATCTTCTATGTCTTCTTCACTTGTAGATAGGTACTCTGTTTTCGCGAGGTTAATATCTAGGCCAGCCTTGGTATATTCTTCTTGTAGTTTCTTTATCATGTAGCTGAGGTCGTCTTGGTCTTGTGCAATCACTACTTGATCGTCTGCAAAGCTTAACGTATATAGGTATTCGTTCCGTACCGGTACTCCCATGCCTTCGCACTTTCTTTTCCATGTAGTCAAGGCTTTCTCTAAGTATATTTTGAATAGGGTTGGAGATGTGGAACAGCCCTGCAGGAGCACTTTTGTTGTAGTGAAGTCTCCTAGGATTCTTGTTCCCATTTTAATGGACACTTTATTTTCTTTATACAGAGCTTTTGTAGCTTCTATGAGTTCCGTCTGTATTTCTAATTTGTACATTGCCTCCCATAGTTCTGACCTTGGTACAGAGTCATACGCCTTTCTCAATTCCACAAATGCCAAATTTATATCTCTATTTTTTGCTTTTTTCTTTTCCAGTTGTTCCAGTGTGTATATGTGGTCTATGCATGATCTTCCTGCTCTGAAGTCTGCCTGATCCTCCCCGATTTTGCCTTTTATCGCTTGCTCTATCTTTTCTCGCAGTATATTCCCATATAATCTTCCTATTGATGATATTACGCTTATTCCTTTGTAGTTTTCGCATCGTTTTATATCTCCTTTCTTAAATATAGATGTCATATATGCTTCCGTCCATTCCTTTGGGAGCTATTCCCCATTTATGGCTTTCTAAAATATCCATTGTATCATCCGGTGTAATTTTTTTGATCCGTATTTTATAAGGTCAGGTGAGATGCCTCCAGGTCCCGGTGCTTTCTTATTTTTGATTGCTTTTATGGCCGTTCTCATTTCCCTATCTGTTATCTCTATTTCTTGTTGTGAGGATCTGCTTCATCTTCGCCTGTTTTCTTTTCCAATGAATTGTGGTCTTTGTTCTGTTAACAGTTCCTTGTAATAGTCCTTCCATTCTTTGTCCTGTATATTTCCCAATTTAATTTTTTCTTTTGAGTTTTGTTTCAATCCTCTCTATACTTTCCATGACTTCGAAGTTCTTTTACCTCCTATGTATGTTTCAATATTTAAGCAGGTTCTTTCCCATTCTTTATTCTTTTGTTGTGTTATTTGTTTTTTCACTTCTCTATCTTTTTCTCTATATTCTTTATAAATTTCTTCGTTGTTTGAAGTCAGCCATTTTCTGTATAGTTGCTTTTTTTCTTCAATTATTCTTTTTGTTGGTTCATTTATTTCATAATAGTGCTATTTATTTGTTATATGTTCTTTTCTTCAAGGGCTTAGAATGCTGCTTGTTTTATACTCGCCTTTATATGCTCGTATATTTCTTCGATGTTGCCGTATCTAAATTCTATTAATTTTTGGTCTAGACGTTGTTGGTATAGTTCTCTAATTGATTGTTCTTGGAGTAGTTCTATATTGTATTGTTTTTCTCTTATAGTGTTCAACTGTTCTTCTGTAGAGGGGGTCTTGTAATGTTTCCAATTAATGCCCATTTTTGCTGTCAGTAGTTTATGGTCCGTTCCACATTCTGCTCCCCTTCTGACTCGCACATCTTTGATCTTTATTGTGGTATCTTGTTTGATTATCATGTAGTCTATTATAGAAAAATTGTAATCTCAAAAGTAAAAATAGCTGTAATGATTACCAACCTCCTTAGAGATGACGGTACCTAAAGAAGAAGAAGAAGGATATTGGTATTACCATACGAAGCTTGAGTTAGTGACTAGTGACACTCCTTGATTATTGATATTGACATAACCATCGAGTTGTATGGAGAGGGCATCACGTGACTAAAAACGACCTCACTTCGGCCATATTGTTTTAACACTTTTGACAGATCGTATATGTTTATTTACGTTTGTTGTTTTTCGAATATTTTTAGTTTTATAATACTTTTATAGAAACTGTAATAATATATTGTGATAGTACATAATAATGGTTTCTGGTTCTCAACGTAGTTGCAGTGGCAGAAGCAATGTTAATAAAAAATCTTCAGGAATAACGTTCTACAGGTTAGTATACAAATATGTAAACAAAGTAATGGCCCATATTCAGAGAATAAATTAATAGTATTTGACTGTATTAATTTATCTTTATGTATAATATATCGTGTTTTTAGTGTTTACCGCGGGATAAATAAATCATAGTTTATTAAAAATGTATTGCACTTTGTAGATTATGATTAAATCTTCTGAATAACTAGTCATATTTTTATAGAAGTTTTAATATTATTGAGTCCGGCCATGATCCCACCGCCATATTGGTTATCACCGTTAGCCACGCCTACCTACGCCGTTTTTAATACACACGTTAATATGCTCATAGCTTCTCCATAGATTCTAACTCGATGGACATTACTAACCTTGATGTGACACGTGGTCTACTCAAGGTTAGTAGCGCTTGTCTGCTATTTGTCCAGATTATTATTTGGCTCTTTTGCGGCTATAGAGATACCAGCCAGTTCTCTCTGAAGTACGCTGGCATTTTTATCCATATCCTACTTTATTCTTATTTAAAGGAGATATTTGATGGTATCTAAAACCATGATAGTAATTATTTAAAAAAGTCAAAAAAGGAGGACTAAATTGATTACCAGGTGGGGTTTTTGTTGTAATGAATTTTTGAGTTATTTTAATATTTTCTCTTTCAGATATACTAACGTTTGTAGATTGAGATGGTTGGTTAAGTTTTTTTTGTGTTTGTTAATTTGGTAGTGCAATTTTTATCTTTATATCCAGTGGTATTACATTTAGAACAATTTAAACCATGCGAGAGATTGTGTAAGAGATATTGTCTTGAGATATGTGAATTGAATTTTGGATAGGAATAATAATTTTTGGGACAACAGATACTTGACGCCTAAAGCTTAATACATCTTTATTTATATACAGGCAAGCTAACTTTCAAGAAAGTTATTTTGGAAACTGTACCAAAATATTTTTTGGTTGTACTAAAAGTCCTACTGTTGTTGTGTATGCGTGTATTTTTATAACTAATACTGATGATAGAACAATTGCTTGTTCTTTAGATGATAAATTGAAATTGCTGACGGCATTACAGTAGGATAATAATGTTGGATATGTTGTAGATGAGGTTGATGTTAAAAATAAAGATAATTGTTTGGTGACTACTGTATTAGTGCCTAATTTGCTATCCATTTTTAATTTTAATTTTTTTCATTTAAAACTTTCGAGTAAAAGTCACTACTGATGTTTGACAATTAGTTTGATTTATTAGCTTTTTTTTAATAAAAATTGAATTTTTGTTAACGTCAATGCGATATGTTTTAAATGGTTTTATTAGTTAAATAGAAACTGTACTAATGTTTCTTCTCTATATTTAGAAAAAAAAACACTAGTTTCAAATTTAGTATCAATCATGTTTTTAGTAGTTGGCATAAACTAACAAAAAACACTTTAAATTCGGAGCTGAAATTATTGAAGATCTTTTAATAAAATATATTTTTGTTTTTTCTATATTTAGTTTTGTTTACGCTATTATAGAAAAAAATATATAATTATGTGTATTCATGATTTACTCGAAAACTTTACATCGTACCTTAAATTTCATGCGTGAACTTAAACGTTTAAAGGTATGGTATATTTTTTTCTAAAGGTCTTGAAATTTACATGTATGTTATCGTTTTTAAAGCCCAAAATAATCATTCAGTACAAAAACATTATCATTAATATCTTATTTTATAGACATTTTACTGTTATTGGAAACAAAATTATACCATTTCAGTTTAAATAAAAAGTAACGAATATTCAGATTTATGATTTCTATAAGGCCATAAAAAATGAATGGGGAATATATAACTCTAAGGCACATACATTGGTTTGCATTTATATGTATGACATAGATGGTAATTCGCATACTATTACAACCGTATACCAAAACCCCGGAATGCACTATAAAATATAATACCGGTCGTTTTCCCGTGTCGCTATAAATCTGCAAAACGACATAATTTAAGTCACAGCAAATAATTTTAATGTTTAATTTATCGATTATTCCCGACAGTTTCCATATTTTTCGAATAAAATTTATGGGTGGAACATCCAGTCGGAAAAATAATTTGGGTAAATGGATATTTGCCGGTAGATATTTCCTTTACGTATCAAATAACTGGTGTACTTCCGCATCGAATATGTATACAGACACTAATGGTTATACAAATGTGATTAAGTCAACATAGAGAGCGTGATGAAAATTTGAGCTTAGGATTGGTTAGGAAAAATTGGAAATATGGAGGACAAATCTAACTAAAATAAAAGCTCACATGGAAGCTACATCACACAAAAATATCTAGGTTTTCCAAACACAACTGTCTTCCTACACAACGTTAAGGTAAAGATGTGTAAGATGAACTTTTAACAAAATTGTCAAGATTACACAATGCGAATTTAAAGTAAAGTTATGTTACAGATATGCTAAACTTAAGGACGCAGTAAAATTTTAAAAATACAAATATTTTATAAAATTGCCTTAAATTAACTTTACCTAAAATGGTAGGGGAGGCCTGGAAGACTTTGGACACAAGAAGAGAATGGACACATGTAAATTTCCCAGGAAAAATATGATTAAAGACTTCAACTGAACTGCTAAAGAAGCTTTGTAAATAATGTTCGTTCCGTGTGTACCGAGTGAGAACTCTAGTAAAAACATAATGATAAGAATATCGAATATATTGTGTTTTTGGTGAGTACTATGTAATTTCAGATGGTATATATGTAAGCTATGCTTCCAATATGAAAAGTATTTATAATCTTGCATTCTGACGAGAGTTTATTAAAAATATATAGTTTCAGGTTATATCTCAATAATCGTCTATTTCTGAACACGTTTCATTCTGTGGCGAAAAAATGTTTCTTGTGTATACAGAGTAGACAATGAACAAATGTCCATAGTCTCCTAACTTTGTTTATTGTCTCCCTATGACATAATCAATATGGCTTTTTATTTTGTAGGATAGTTAGTTAAAAATGCCAAAAATTTACAACAAAAAAACTAGTAGAGATTTTGACCCCTTAATTATTAAACAAGCCATCGAGGCTGTAATAAAAAATCAAATTATATAAAAACTCTTGTACCGGAATTTAAGCAGTATTTTGTTTTTTCTAATTTATTACAATCCAATAGTTTTTTTTCTCTTACCAATTTGTGGGTTGTAACTTTGTCTGCTAAAGCAATTTTATGCATATTAACAAACACAGACATGTAATATTGGCATAATTACTATAACTTTTTTGATCTGTATCCTTATAAGACAGCACCCTAATATGGGCTTTTTGTAATTTCAGCATTTAATTTACTTTTTACCAATGACCTGATGATGCTTTGCAAATTTTAGAAAGCGAAACCGGTCGTCTTGGGTAGTAAAATTAAATTGATTGTAAGTCTAATTTATTTTTTTTTACCTTTTTTTTACATATTAAAAATATGTAAAATTTTTTTTCCATAGCTAATGTTAAAGAGTTGCTATAACAACTGTTTTGAGTAGATAAAGTATCACTTTAACCGCAATGGTAGATAAAGTGACACTTTAACAGCAAGAGTAGATAAAATGTTTTAACTTTTTTTTATTCAATAAATTTTACAAATTCATATACATTAAGGATTAAAAACAACTAAAATTTTACAATTAACATTATTAGAAATATCTATTTTTGGAGCATCACAACTTGTACTCGTTTGCTTAAACACTTGATTCGAGGTACTGGATTGATTTTCTTTTAAAATTTTTCACTTTGTACACAAAACGCAACAATATTCTCCGCAAAAACCAAAACGTAACATTTGTTGACAGAATAATTCATATCCCTAGCAACGGAGCAACACAATTGCGATTTTTGTGCTAAAAATTACAATTGTCTTTGAAATTCTATTTTTCACCTGAACTTGAAGTCTTGCTATAGAAAAAAAATGTTGTATTGCACACGACGATAAAATTACATTACATTATTATTTTATTTATTGATGATGATTACATTTATTACATTATTAAAAAAACTTTCGCTTGTAGCTTTTTCTGGAGTGTTGAATCTGAATACATTCTCGCTTGATGCTCTAAAAGCAGTCAGCCACCATATGTACAAGGTGTACCAAATTGGTCTATTTTGCAGGGTAGGTATACTGAAAACTAGAGAGAATAGAAAAAAAAGTAGTTAAGATTTAATGACGTTTTTTTTCGTTAATCAAATCATTATTTGATTTGTTAAATTAAATTTATTAAATTTTTAAAAAACTTTATTGGAATTTTTGATAGATACAATATGGAAGAGTTCAGTGGCGTACGAAAATTTTTTTAGTATGTCTTACTAAGAAAATATAATACCAACTAACTTTTTTTTTATATGGGAAATCCTTTATATTTTGACATTTTTCGATTACATTTTTAATTTTCTTTCACGTGATATGACTTGTTATATATCCATTGTTAGTTTTTGAAGCTACTATGCAACTATAATCTTTATAGTTGACGTCATGTTATCGGCACTTAAAAATAAAAAAGGCAACAATGGTAACAAATTTTATTATGAGGATACTAATCCCTTGAGAGTTTTATTTAGCAAAAATAAAATCAGTACCTACCTAACTTTAAAGTAAAGTAAATACTTAACTCCTTATTGTTGCTTCAAAGTGAATTACTATTTTTGAAGTATTGAATGCATATTATAAAAACACACTGTATTTTGTTACCTTTTTTCATAATAAGTCACAATTTTACTTTAAAATAAGGTTATTTTGAAGTTTTGATTTCCATAAATTGCATTATTTTTTTTATCTAAAATAATATGTTGTTACATCTTGTAAAATTGTTCATTTCGTAAAGTAGGTCATAATCAAATGTAATAGCTAATAGTAAAAATAATATTTTAATGACGAAGCTTGTATCACCAGCGCGGGAACTTCAACTGACACAATAATGAACTATACTGGAATGACTCAAATCTTCACTTAGTTCAGGGGATCTGGAGGTAAGGGAGATTTAAAAATTTCTTGTAAGCCACTGAACTCTTCAATAATATATCTATCAAAAGTTTTAATAAAGTTTTTTTAAAATTTATCTTAATAAAAAAGATATTTAACCTTTTCGTTTTCGGCATTTTTCAATAATCGCCCTGTATCTCGCTAATGTGGACAGCTATTAATGATTTGATTGGGCAATCGTTACTTTAATGAAAAAAACAAGTCATGACATGTCAACTATTTTTTTCTATCTTCTCTAGTTTTCGGTATACCCTGCAAAACATACCATTTTGGGACACCCTGTACATCCTATCTACCTTAATACTTTGCCTTGATGAGCTTTAAATTTTTGGTGGAATCGTCACTACACTCATCACTGACTTCTTCTTCTTAAAGTGCCTATCCGTTCCGGATGTTGGCGATCATCACGGCTATCTTTACTTTATTTATTGCAGCGCGGAACAGTTCAGTGGTAGTCGTGTTATACCACTTTCGTAAATTTTGAAGCCAGGAAATGCGTCTTCTTCCCGGTCCTCTCTTACCATTTACTTTCCCTTGGAGAATCAGCTGGAGAAGTTTAGGTTTAGCGTATCCCAGCGGTTGGATGACACGTGAAAACCTTGTATATTTAACCTTTTCGTTTTCGGCATTTTTCAATAATGGCCCTGTATCTCGCTGATGTGGACAGCTATTAATAATTTTATCGGGCAATCGTTGCTTTAATGAAAAAAGAAGTCATGATATGTCAACTACTTTTTTTCTATCTCCTCTAGTTTTCGGTATACCCTGCAAAACATGCCAATTTGGGACACCCTGTACATCCAATCTACCTTAATACTTTGCCTCGATGAGCTTTAAATTTTTGGTGGAATCGTCACTACACTCATCACTGACTGCACCAATATTTTCCGAGAAATCAGCAAGCCACTATTTAAAAAATGCAGTTTGATGCGTATGTTGCAGCTTAGCCATTTAAAGCTCTCCAAGACTTGCTGTACAATTTGCACTTGCATTATAATTCCTTGGTAGTATATTTCCAAAAAAGTCTTTAAAATAATGTTCTTGAAAGCTACCCAAGCAATATTTTCAATTTCTGACATTGTTACGGTGGTAATGTTTGGAAAACTATTATTTAAGTACTTACTTAAATAGTTTATTTTTATTATTTCATTACAAATATGACCATACTTAGTTATATATTTTCTAATTACTTTTAATGTATTACCTTATTATAATATGACGTTAGTTATATATTTTAATTACTTATTCTCATTGTATATCTTCATTAAATTTTAAATTCTCACGCTCAAATTGGCTGATTTATATTTACTTTTCGTCAAGTTCTAAGAATTCACTTCTCTGACTTCCAATATGTTCTCGGGAAACTATTTATTTTACCCCATAACACTTCAGTTAAAGTTTTTAAAATATTAAATTTACCCGTCCTTTGTGCAGGCATTTTAATATGACAGCTTAAAGTACGGACAGCCTAATTTATTACTGTGTGCGGAGGTTCTGAAGACTCGTCACGCGAACACAACCCAATAAGCCAGGGGTCGTACCACTAAAACAACCATCGTCAAGTATTGTGTCGAGCATATCTTTACTTCCCGGTGGACGTCCGTGACACCGCGGTCTTGACCACGTTCGCGCCATTGTTCATCCTTCTAGACACCTGCAACATTCAAAAGGATAAGTAAATTTCGTATAGAAGTGACAAGTTATTTATTAGATATGCCAATTTTTATTTTAATTACAATCACACGTATTAATTTTAATAATAATTAGACGTTAACAGGTGACGTTAGGAGCAAACATAATAATTCATTGAATTATTTGAATATAGTGTCATTGGTTGAAAATATAAATAATAAATAAAAATAATAAAATTTTTTTATTCAATTTTAAAAAGCTCATCTAAATATCGAAAACGTAGTATAAATCTTCGCGCTAGTCTACTGTTCCGCCTACTATAACATCTTTCTTTATCGGTATTGGTAGCGATAAATGTAATAAAATTCAATTAATCTGGAAACTCAATACTTTCTGGTGATCAGTAGTGCAATTGTTAATAGTGTATTCTTTAATCCTGCTTCATTAACCTTCTCCTACTTCTACTAACTATTCGTCTATAAATCTTTACATTTCGAACTTCAACGTCAGCTCGACTTAATTTGAAATATAATGATTGTCTCGTTTTTAAGGATATTTATGTGAGACGTTGATCATCTTTGGCATTTATAGATCGTTTACGAACTTGACCTGTGCTCTAGGGAACGGACTAAATTCAATTAAAATATTAAATTCGCTGGCTTATTGTTGAGCCTCGTGGATATTTTTTTCAAATTGAGAAAAGAATATCCGTCTTCGCATCTCTTTTTTATTTTGAGTTATGCCAAAGAAAGTCTTAATTACTATTAAAGGTAGACCTTAATGTTCAACGAGATTTGTTGGTTCGTGAAACATTTGTTTCTGTATTTGACGTAGAGATATTTTTGTGTTTCTTTATTGCTAATTATTTTTTTCTTCAATGATATAATTTGCCATACAACTTCTATACCTATAGAAATAGGCAGCGGAATAAGACAAGAAGATTTATTAAGCCCCATGCTCTTCAATTTGATCATGGATGAAATCATCAAAAGTGTTAACAAAGGAAGAGGATATAAAATGGGAAACAAAGAAATAAAAATACTCTGTTACGCAGACGACGCAATATTGATAGTCTAAGATAAAGATAGTCTACAAAAACTGGCCCACAGATTTAACATAAGAGCAAAAGAATTTATTGACAATGACAATCTCATTTCAGAAAACTAAAACAATAGTAGTCAGCAAAGTACCAACCAGATGTAAAATAGAAATTGATATCATAAGTATTGAACAACGGAAATAAAATACCTAAGAATTACACTGTCTAGCTATGGAGACCTAGACAAAAAGTGAGAGATTAAGTACAAAAAGCAAATAGGCTGGCAGAATGCCTTAATAACACTATATGGTGAAACAGATACATTAACACTGATATGAAGTCAAGAATTTATAAAGCAAGTGTAAGACCAATAATGACGTATGTCTCAGAAACAAGACCCGATGCACAACGCAAAGGCTACTGGAAACGGCAGAGATGAGAGTACTGAGAATAATAACAGGAAATACGCTGAGAGATCGAAAGAGAAGTAAAGACATTACAAGAATATATAACGTACAGTGTACAAATTAATGGATACAAAATAGTAAAAAAAAATGGAATAACCACATAAGCAAAATGGAGGAGACCCGTGTCGTCAAAATAGCAAGAGATGAGTCACCAATCGACAGAAGAAGTATCGGACGACCGCGCAAAGGATGGAGTGACAAACTTCCATAGAGGTATTAATTCACCAATGAACAAGTAGAATTGCTTTAAAGAGGAAGAAGAAGAAGAAGAAGAACTTCTATGCAAACAACCTTGGGTAGTAAACTCTGGATGATTGTTTTTAAACAAAATATACTAAAATCTCCATTTTCATATGGGTTATACCTGACTACTTTTAACGTGTGTTCTAGAAAGTAAAATTAAGGTTGTTTTTTAAAACTTATATCACTACTTTGTACAAGTACCGATCCGATAACTTGATAATCTTTTTACACCTATCATCAGCCTCTCTCAATCCACTGCTGGACGTAGGCCTCCCCTATTTGTTTCCAAAGTGTTCTATCTGGTGCTTGCTGTATCCAGTTTTTTGTTGTCTTTCTTAAGTCGTCTTGCCATCGTGTTGGTGGTCTTCCTCTGCTACGTTTATCGGCTCTTGGTCTCCATTCAACTAGTTTGCGAGTCCATCCTTCGTCCTTTATTCTGGCAACGTGTCCAGCCCATTTCCATTTTAAGTTACAGCTTCTTTCAATCACGTCTATGACTTTGATCTTAGCTCATAGATCTTCGTTTCTAATCCTGTCTCGCAGAGTGGCCCCTATCATTGATCGCTCCATTCTTCTCTGCGCTACTCTTAGTTTTTGTGCGTTTTTCTTTGTAAGCGATAATGTTTCTGCACCAAAGGTCATCACCGGTAGCACGCATTGGTCGAAAACTTTTTTCTTTATATTAGTTGGGATGTCACTCTTTAAAACGTTCCTAAGAGCTCCGTATGCTGCCCATCCTTGTATTATTCTTCTGGATACTTCGATTGTTTGATTATCCTTACTTATCTTAATTTCGTGACCCAGATATATATATATATATATATATATATATATATATATATATATATATATATATCTATATAGATATATATATATATAGTAAACTCTTAAATATTGGGGAAATCTGCAAGAAAGACTCTAATGTGTATCAATTGTTTCGCCGAACGTTTTCGCCAAAGAGAAATAATTTGGCTTCTTCAGGGCTGAAAGAGAATAAATTATAATTAGCTACCATATATTATCTATTAAAACATTATTGATCTTACCGTAACTTAGAATTGTAGAGTTAGAATATTAAAAAACTTTGCTAGTAACATCGTGGTGTTTTTTGTTACTATGTGCAAAAAAAGTTTTTTTAAGGTTTGAAATGTATGGTAGCTTTGAACTTGACACGTAAAGGCTTACCCAAGGTTAATCGAAAAACCCAATGTAACTACATTTAAAAGGAGGTAATTCTTTGAATTGTCGGTAATAACTAAATTTTTGATTTTTAGATAGTTTAAAAGTGAGGTTCTGTTTTAGCCAGAACGCAAGCGCTGACAACTTCATTAGTTCGTATGAATCTTTATGTCGTTAAGGTTCATTGGTAAAAAACGAATGAATTTAAATCCCAGTAAAGGGAATATTATTTTGATTTTCTTTATTTAATTATATTATATTGTTCATGTATTATTGCATCTTATTGAGATGTATCTAAGAAAAGCAAGGGAATGGTATATATTTTTTGTTAATGAAAATTAATTATAAAGGTATGTTAGTTGTTAATGGATATATCAGTCAAGTTAGTTATCTGTGATATAGTATTGTTCCTGGTATCTGATTTAAGTAACAGGTGGTATATATCGCTTAGATTCTTGATGTCACTCTTAACATTAATGGAGAAATCGTTAAGGAAAATATAAGACATTTCAATGAACTCTCTTTTAGATTTATTGTTCTCACGGTGGAGAATTGTGGTGTTAGTATAGTCCATGAGATGACCAGTGGAATGGACATGTTTGGCTAATGCACAACGGTCAGGGTGAAGTCGAGAATCACTTTTGTGTAGTGTAATACGTGATTTCAATAATTGAGATTGAACTTACTCTCTTGGCGTCGTCTACTTCGTTCCTCCAGGATTTTCGGGGTCGTCCTCTTTTCCTCCTTCCTATGGGGCTCCATTCGGTTATTCTCTTTATCCATCTGCTGTCGCTAGCTCTTCTTACATGTCCATACCACTTTAGTCTTTTTTGTTCGATATATAGGTGTTTATCAAACATCTCAATTATTGAAATCACGTATTACACTACACAAAAGTGATTCTCGACTTCACCCTGACCGTTGTGCATTAGCCAAACATGTCCATTCCACTGGTCATCTCATGGACTATACTAACACCACAATTCTCCACCGTGAGAACAATAAATCTAAAAGAGAGTTCATTGAAATGTCTTATATTTTCCTTAACGATTTCTCCATTAATGTTAAGAGTGACATCAAGAATCTAAGCGATATATACCACCTGTTACTTAAATCAGATACCAAGAACAATACTATATCACAGATAACTAACTTGACTGATATATCCATTAACAACTAACATACCTTTATAATTAATTTTCATTAACAAAAAATATATAACATTCCCTTGCTTTTCTTAGATACATCTCAATAAGATGCAATAATACATGAACAATATAATATAATTAAATAAAGAAAATCAAAATAATATTCCCTTTACTGGGATTTAAATTCATTCATTTTTTACCAATGAACCTTAACGACATAAAGATTCATACGAACTAATGAAGTTGTCAGCGCTTGCGTTCTGGCTAAAACAGAACCTCACTTTTAAACTATCTAAAAATCAAAAATTTAGTTATTGCCGACAATTCAAAGAATTACCTCCTTTTAAATGTAGTTACATTGGGTTTTTCGATTAACCTTGGGTAAGCCTTTACGTGTCAAGTTCAAAGCTACCATACATTTCAAACCTTAAAAAAACTTTTTTTGCACATAGTAACAAAAAACACCACTATGTTACTAGCAAAGTTTTTTAATATTCTAACTCTACAATTCTAAGTTACGGTAAGATCAATAATGTTTTAATAGATAATATATGGTAGCTAATTATAATTTATTCTCTTTCAGCCCTGAAGAAGCCAAATTAATTCTCTTTGGCGAAAACGTTCGGCGAAACAATTGATACACATTAGAGTCTTTCTTGCAGATTTCCCCAATATTTAAGAGTTTACTATTTAACTAATCTGCAAAGATTAAATTTCTTTTCTTTATATATATATATATATATATATATATATATATATATATTTGTCTACCAGTTCTATTTCTTCATTTTTTATTTCAAGGTGTTTACTTGGTACTAAGTTCGTCATATATTTTGTTTTTGTTATATTCATTTTTAAACCTATTTTATGATAGGCTGTAAGTTCTTTCAACATTTTTTTTTATTTGTCCCAAATCGTCTGCAATCAGGACTATATCGTCTGCGTAGCTTAGGTAGTGTGGCATCTCTCCGTCCACATTTATTCCTTTGTCACCCCATTCGAGGGTTTTGATCGCTTTTTCTAGAGCCGATATGAAAAGTTTATGTGACAACGTATCACCTTGTCGGATACCTCTTTGGATTTTTATTTGGTTGCTGTTAGCGTGTAGATGTATCTAGGTTGTCGCATTTTTTATATATTACATATTAGCCTCGAATATTGGACATCAATGCGGCTCTCGTTTAGTGCTTCTATAACTCTGTCGAGTTCTACTGAGTCGAATGCTTTGTGTAAATCTACGAATGTTAAAACTAAGGACTTGTTATATTCTACAGATTTTTCGATGAGTTGTTTTATTGTTTGGAGGTGATCGTTGGTTCCAAAGTTTGCTCTGAATCCAGCTTGTTCTCTACTTTGATATAGGTCTAATTTCTTGTCTAATCTTGTGGTGATTACTCTCGTGAAAAGTTTATAAAGATGGTTTAACAGACTGATTGGTCGGTAATTTTCCAGATCAGTTTTTTCTCCTTTTTTTGTGCAAAAGAATTGTTTTGGCTCTATTCCATTTAGATGGTATGGATTTCTTTGTCAAATATAGGTTAAAGAGATTTTTTATTTTCCTATTTTTCTCATTAGAGGTTCACCGCCATTCTTAACAGCCTTGATCACAATTCCGTCGTCTCCTGGTGATTTATTGGATTTTATTCATCACTTGTCTAATTTCACTTAGAGTTATTTCTGGCATAAGTTCAGAGCCTTGATTTAATATTGTTTTGCTTATTGCATCTTTTAGCTGTGTTTGGTTCATCCGTCTGCTTTTATAAAGTTTTCCATAGAAGTCTTCTTCTATTTTTAAAAGCTTCTCTATATTTGCTGTTATTATTCGCCCTTTTTGTTTTTTAATTTAATGATCTGACTTTTTCCATTATTTAGTTTTCTTCGCAGACTTTTTAGGCCTTTATTATTTTCTATGGTTTGTTTTTTCTTTAGTGTATTGTACTTTCTTAAGTCTTTTCTTATTGCTTTCTTGACTACTCTGTTTATTCTTCTCTTTTTCTCTTTTCTCTTTCTGTAATAAGATTTCTTTGTTTCATTTAATTCCTGGTATCAGTACTAAGTTTTTCTTTATTCTTATTTCTGGGACAGTGTTTTCTCATGCTTTCTCCAATGGCTTGCGTAATATGTTGGTTTAGTGCACCTATGTTTTCGTTGAGAGTTATGTCTGTGTTGTTTCTCAGTTTGGTTTCGATGTCGCTTTGATATTCATTAATATCTCTAGGATGGGTCCATATTGGTATTGGTTTCGTATTTACTAATTTGCGTCTCTCTTGTTTTGTGTTTATTTTAACTTCTGCTCTTACCATTCTATGGCTGCTACCAGTGTTGAATGCATTTAGGACCGTTACGTCAATTTTGTTGTTTGTTTTATTATCTGGGCTTGCTCAGGTCCATCTTCTATGTGGTTTCTTATAAAAAAGCTATTCATTTGGAGTATTCTGAAGGAGAAAACCAATTAAGGTCTCTCCTCTTTCATTCCTTCCATTTAGTCCAAATTGTCCAAGTGATGTTTCTTCTGGACATACTTTGATTCCTGTTTTCGCATTGAAATCACCACATATTATCACGTATTGTGTGGGTACGTCGTTTAGGGCTATTGAGATATCGTCGTAGAATTCTTCGACTTCTTCATCTGAATGGGTGGTTGTTGGTGCATAGACTTGTTTTTTACACTAGTTATAGGTATTATTTACCTTTCAGTCTTATTTTTTTGTAACATAACATATCAGAAGCTTTTTAGCCATCGAGTTTAAATTCAGTTCCCTTAATAAACAATTTCAAATTTATTACTCCAATATAAGTTGGCTTGTTTGCCCTTAATTGCTATTTTAACACTTATTTTTACATTTTATGGTGATAAGGCATTTTTCCTGATACTCTGAGACTTTCTTCTTATTTGAAATATTTTTCAAGAAGGTCGACCGTTATATGGTTAACAATTGCAGATAATTATAAAAAAATGAAGTCTCAAGAATTTGTTTGTCGGCAATGACGACAATAAAAAAGAATATACAGCAATGTATTTTTTAAGCTTGAAACACTGAAAAAGTAAATACCTGCATCAACTTTCGTTCGTTATAACGTTAAGGCGGGTTTACTTGATTTTCTTCTTTTTTCTTTTCAGAATATTGAAAAGTTGATAAATCCCAGAAACTTTATTCATATAGCTTTTTATATCAAGATATTCACTTTGCTTATTTGAAAATTGCTGGAAAACGTGCTGACTATATTTATCGATCTATATAGAAGTGGATGCAATGCAACCCTGATTTTGATTTTGATGGGGTAAGTGTATACATTTCCATAATTTTAAATATTATAAAGTTGCATTATGTAAACTTTTTGTATGTTTATAAAAAACCTCTCACATATTCCATATTCCCATTAATATTTTTAAATATTTTTGCATTGTCTTAATGAAAAATAATAGTTATCTCAGTATCACTATTTTATATTTTATACAGGATGGTCCTTAAGTAATTATACAAAATATTCTACAGTTTAACATATTACGATTTATGCCAAATTCCTTTAATAAAATGTTGATATTAAGAAAGATACAGGGTGTTAAAGTGCAAATTTAAAATTTTATTTTTCGCTATAACTTTCATGTTTGTAAACATTTATGTATAAAAATTTAGAACTGGGTACTTTTAAATATGAGAAATTATAATTTGATGCACACTTTGATGTAGCTAATAGAGTGCCCCACATATGCCACATATGCGGCATAAATTTGCACTTAACTTTTTTGCTCTTTAAGTTACCTGCATTTGTGATAAAAAATATTAAAGATACATTATTTTAACATTAAAAAGGGTATACTTGTTAATAACTTTATATTTTTTTTAACTTTTTACAAAACTCAACAGTTTTCGAGATAATCGCATTTTACAAATCAGCTGCCTAGATCTGATTTAAGACAATTACTCCAGGCAACGAAGAAAAAATAGACAAAAACATTAATACTTCTGAATTTTGGTATAAAATACCTTTAACTAAAGTTAATAGTAAACGAAATATTAAATAAAATAAATATATCAGCAGGATAATTTATAATAGGATTTGACATCAAACATTTTACGTTTTATGTTAAATTAACGTCATAATCCAAACATTTTGTTTACAAACCAAATTAAGAAATAGTTAAACTAAATCTTCTTCTTCTTCTTAAAGTGCCTATCCGTTCCGGATGTTGGCGATCATCACGGCTATCTTTACTTTGTTTATTGCAGCGCGGAACAGAAATGCGTCTTCTTCCCGGTCCTCTCTTACCATTTACCTTCCCTTGGAGAATCAGCTGGAGAAGGCCGTCACGTTCTTGATTTCTCATTACATGTCCTAGATATTCCAACTTTTTAGTTTTGACGGTCATGAGAATTTCACATTCTTTCCCCATTCTACGCAGGACCTCCACATTAGTAACTCTGTCAACCCAGTAAACTAAATAACATAACTTTTTGTCAAAGTAAGTGTTCGATATGTCCACCATTTTCTTTAATTCATTTGTCAATATATTCCATAAAAGATCGTCTCATATTAAATAACATCATTGGTTCTATAGAAACTGCTGCAGTATTTATTTCTTTCCATAGTTGGTTGCAAAGGTTTATGGGATTCTTATAAACACGTTGATTTAATGCGCCCCATACACCAAAATCAAGCGGATTAAATTCTGGGCTACGTGGTGGCTATAATGTATAATGAATG
This sequence comes from Diabrotica undecimpunctata, assembly GCF_040954645.1. Lineage (NCBI taxonomy): Eukaryota > Metazoa > Arthropoda > Insecta > Coleoptera > Chrysomelidae > Diabrotica > Diabrotica undecimpunctata. Next base: position 48,713,803 of record NC_092803.1, on the reverse strand, counting down.
AATATATTCTTTTAGCTACATATCCAAATCTTATGGTATATTGTGGAACTACATCTTATTTGTCGCAGAGATTAAATAATGTATTAAACTGTAATGTATTTCGTTCATTGGTTACTTATATACACACGGAATAGCCTATCGATGACATTACTTATTTATATGATACAACTTACGAGTAAATATAATTTCATCTCGAACGAACTAATATTATGCTGAACTAAATTGCCTGTATGTTTACTGTGTAATAAATAATAAGTATTATTTTGGAATTTTATATAAATTAAATAATTATATCAAGAACTCACCACATTATCAAGGAATATGACTACCACGACCAATTCAACGTTCAGAAAAGTTGTATTTAAGTATGTTCTCACTGCCTTCTCTCTAGAATGTGGAGGTATACCATCTTGCATAAACCACATATTTTGGGTTTTTGAGCATTTACAATGGAGAAAAAGTAATACAACGCCAGTATAGAAACTTAAGAAGCGATAGAAAAGGGAAATTGTAAACATAATGACGGCCAACGTCTGAATGCGTGAACCTAAAGAAGAAGATGAAGAATCTATTTCCAATAAGACATTTAGCACCCATAACAAAGCATTTTGAGATGTAACATTATTATCTTTGAGTTGTTCTAATAAGAATAAACTATGAATTATGCTTATCTACAAATATTCAGTGCTTTACCGCACAAATATTATTATGCAGCTGACTTATAAAAAGCGATTATCTCGAAAACGGTTGAATTTTAAGGTTACTAACAAGTATATCTTTTCTTTGTAAAAATAATTTATCTTTACTATTTTTTAACACTAATAGAGCTAGCTTAAAGAGCAAAAAAGTTAAGCGCAAATTTATGCCACAAATGTGACATATGTGGCGCCCTCTATCAGTTATATTTAAGTATAAAATTATAATTTATCCTACTCAAAAGCATCCAATTGTAAATTTTTGTCTAACAATATTTACAAACGTAAAAGTTATAGTGAAAAATAAAATTTGAAATTTCCACTTCAACACCATGTATCTTTCTTAATATCAACATTTTATAAAAACAAGTTTGCTTAAATCGTAATATTTTAAAGTGCATAATCTACGGTTTCTGTTTGTACAATTACTTAAGGACCACTCTGTATAATAAATGTTACTGTATTTAAAGTAAAAAGAAGTACTCTTCTAACTTTATTATACAGGGTGTCCCATAATTAATTGGACATTAGCTATAGTTTATTTTTATGAACGAGAGAGTAATTAGCATAATTTTAACTGGTAGCTCCGACCACTCCATGGGCGTGCTCAAGATTAATTGAAAAATTACTTTGAATAATTGTAAAAAATAAATGTATTATTTCAGTGTTATAAAGTGTTATGTGTATGTAAACAAAAGTGACCTCTTTTATCACACACTATATTAGAACTGACTGTCCTACATTAAAAAGGGTTTTAAAAAATTCACATTTTTTTTAATTTTTAAAAATTACAAAAGAGAAAAAGAGTTTTTAAAACCGTCTAAGGTATGTTAAATAGATGAATAAAAATATTAATATAAAACTTACAGCTACTTGTTACAAATCCAAATCAGATTCAGAAGATGAACTTTCAGAACCAAGATTTCTAATAAAACTGGCTCGATCATTTTATCAGTAATATTGTCCAGCTTCCACATTTTTTCCTCTTCTTTAATAGTGTGATTTACTGCCTTTTCCCAGTTTTCAGGTTTTACATTATTTACGGCCTCCAAAAACAACTGTTTAACATCATGAATTTTAAAAGTGGTATTTTTTCTTGAAACTTCACTCTTTATCTGTGCCCATACCAGTTCAATCGGGTTTAATTCACAATGATATGGTGGGGATCTAAGTACTGTCATTCCACAATTTTTGACAATTTCATCAATTTCGTATTTTTTTAATTTTTCTTTATGAAGGGCACACAACGAATAAAGTTCCTTTCTTATAGATCCGGGATGGTACGTAATATTTTTTGAACTCAGCCAATTCTGCAAGTATTTTTTTAACCACTTGGTTGTGGGCAGTCCTTCTATAAGTCTGGAGTGATAACTTGCATTATCCATTACTATTACACAGTTCTTAGGAAGAAGATCTATCATTTGTTCGAACCATTCTTGAAAGACATCAGCGTTCATGTCTTCATGGTAGTCACCGGTACGAGTTGATTCAAAAGTTAATAAACCACCTTCAACAAAACCGTCTGAACTGCCAATGTGTACTATTATCAGCCTGCGTCCCTTTCCTGATGGTACGTTTAAACCAGTAGGATAAGTTATTTACAAAAGCGTGCCTTTGACTTGTAACAGTTTCATCCTGCCAAAATTTATTTGGTGTATGACCCTCGTTGATCCATGTTTCATCAAGATAAAATATTTTTCTTTTTTGGTTTCTCATTTCCTTTATGGTTCTTAGAAAATGTCTTCTCCATATGACAATATCGCTTCTTTCTAATAAAATAGACTTTCTGGAATTCTTTTTCCAGCGGAAGCCTATTTCTTTTAAAAGTTTCCATAACGTACTTCGACTCATTTCTGGATAATCCTTATCATCTCGAACTGAGACAAGAACTTTATCCAATGTTGGAAATTCTTGTCTAAAGAAGAATTCATGCACTTTCCGTCGAAGTCCTTCTTTAAAATGATATTCTATTTGAAATTTTGGTTTCCCTGGAGCATTACGTGGCATTTGAAAACTACCACATTTCTCTTCTTTAATAACTTTGTAAATCGTAGATTTCCCAACACCAAGTGTACTGCTAACTAACTCAACGGTCTCATCAACACTTTCACATAAACGTTTGTCTGTAAATGATTTAAAACAATTAAACAGTTGTCGCTCGAAACAGCAGTCAAGCAGTGTCGACTGGGGTCAACCTTTCGGTGGATGACTGCTTAGAAATATGTTATGATATTGCCTTGCTTATAATTATAATTAGTTTAATATTTAAAAAAAAAACACAAATAAACTGATTAAAATATATTTATTTCGTTGAAATCATATAATAGAAGTATAGCTTCTTACCTGCGTACAAAGTACATACATATTCTTTTTTTTTTTCATAATAATAGACTCGCACTGCACTTTGACAACAAATAGTAAACAAATTCAGAACAAACATTAGAATAGTTTTAAGTGAGGAATTTTTAAAATGTCAACTATTTGTCAAACTGTTATATTAACAGTAAATACACTTAGTTTTAACACTACTGCAACACACTAAAATAGATAAGAAAACATTTTAATACAAAATTATATATTTCCAAAAAAGTTTACCAGCTTTCTACAGACTATTTAGTTTTTTTGGCATAGCACAATCACAATACACAACAATAATTAGTTTTTAAAGCTATTAATCTAAATTTAATATGTATTTATAAATTCAATTTATTAGTATATAATATATTTTGATTAAATTGTGTAAGAAATCAAAACATTAACAAAATTCTTATTCTAAAAAAGCGGCAACGCTTTAAACAATTTTGCCACACTGAAGTATTCCCGTACCTATTTAATCTATTTAATTAAAATTATTATTTTGTGCAATGTTAGACTTAAAGAGGTATTTCAGAAAATTTATATTATTAATAAGACCAAATGTTTTTGGCTATTTAATTAATATAATTCTAAAATGCCCAATATAATGATCATTACTTTTTTTTGATTATTGTACCATGTTGACGCCTATGAAAGATCGAGCAGTTTCGTATGGGTTTCGTATTATTAGCTGTGTTAGGAAAATTTGTACTCTAAGGTTGACGTTCTGGAAATTTTAAATATAAGTGATGTCACTTTATATAAATTGTGACGTGCAACGTTTTTACTTTGAAGAATGGTATACCTAGATACCTGCTTGTTTTCCGAAAAATTAAATACAGACATGCGTATCATTAACAAAATACTTTTATTTCGAAAACAGTGTACTTTTTTGATTTGAAACAAGAATACCTTTTTTGTGTAGAATTAAATGTTATTTCATGTTTTTTTCCTAGAATGTTTATACAGGGCGGACAAAAAAATTATGGCCACATTAATAAACCAATGTTATAGTAGGTGGCGCCACCTAGTGTCAATGTTAAAACTAACATCATTTTCATATTAAGCATACTAAATAATAGCAAGATACTAAATTTCACTTAAATTGGTTGGATAGTTTTCAAAATATCCCTTAAAATAATATAAAAAAATATTAATGAATCACCATGTAGAACAAAACTTAGCAACATTTTTCCAAAGCAATTTGAGCTCAAACGCTTTATTTTGATGTCAGCTATCACCCATGAGCTAAGGTCCAATTAATTATGGGACACCAAGAAATCTAAAACAAACATAAATATAACTATATAACCAAACTTTTGAAAAATAGGTATATAATCGTTTGGTTTCTTTAAAATACAAAAATAAATCCAAAATACTTTTAAATCCTGCTTATTACTTTTGTACCGTATACAGAGGATCTATCTAAGAATGCAATAAAACTGATAAACATAATCATTTCAAGTTAAATACAAAGTTTTGCTGGGTATTTTCCTGGGTGAAAAGTAGTGCGAAATGTATTAACATAAGAAGCAGTGAAATTTACCATTAAAAGTTAATTCCATATAGAGAAGAGCATTTACAAGAACGTATTGAACAAATTCACTACAACATCAATAAGGTAGCAGATAAAATTAATTAAGAAGGAATACACAAATACTTTTATGTTTTTCTGGTCAAAAATGTGTTAATGGAAGTAGTTATAACATGAAAAAGATGTAAATGTTTTAACCTCGTATGAACCACATAAGTTTTCGCATTAACCTTTTCCTTCTGTTTTAAACGTTTCAACGTTTGGCATTCTTTCCCACAGGTAGCTGTAGCTTTCTCCGTGGTTATTGTTAGTTATTGCCCTGAAAACCATCAGGTTCTTTTAACTCTAATGCCACAAATTAGTCGCATTGCTCCTCTAGTGATCCTTTCTTAAGTTAACATGCTCCTTTTCCTACTTGGCTGCATTGTACTGAAGACGACCAATAGTCAGAAGTACGTATATATAAGGCTGCCTTCCATCGATATACCTTTTTTGGTTTCCTGTTTTGCGAGACATTTCATTTTACTTTGGAATGCTGTAGATAAAAAAATACACATAATTGAAGGGATTATTTTTCCAAAGTTTCTTAAATCTAAAATTTCGATTTTTCTACGTTTTACTTTTATTAAAAATGTTATTGATGTCTCCAGGTCTATGACCATTCTTCATATAGATCCCCGTCCATTTCTTCGTGGTAATCAGCGGTTCCCTTCTTCGCCAAGAAAGTTAATTCGGCCCATGCCACAAACCAGTTTTGCTTCCAGCATGAAGAAGAATAAACCGAGTACCTCTTTGGGTTGGAGCTTTCTATCCAATAGACATCCCTTTTATGAAAGCATCTCGTGGATTCTTGATCGTTGTGTCCCTCCATTCCTTTTTGACTGAAGCACCGACCGACGTTAGTCCAAGAACATCGGTATAAACAAGGTTTACATTATCCTTCTTCCTCAATGTTTTTATTTGTCTAATGTACTTGTGTCTTCAGGATTTAATATCTTTTCTTTCCATAATTATCAAATATCGACCTCTTTTACCATATTCAAAACCCATGTTTTTTAGTAGCCTACGAAATGTGGTTTTTGAAAAAGCTGGTCATCACCACACTCTGTCTTTATGCTGTCGACGGTTGGTGGTATGTTTTTCAAAAAAAAATCGTGGAAAATTTTCCTTATTCGAGATTTCACTCCCTCATCGTAAGTATTCTCACGTGAATTGGACTGGAAAATATTTTTCTTCCTTTTTTGTATCGGTTTCAGTTCGGCTTACTGGGCCTCTTCGCGGATGTCATAAATTTTGCGAACACTCACACCGCACATTTTCAAAACTTTTCCCACAATAATAGTCAAGCCATCAGCACTTTTTATGTTCAGAGGATAGTTTAATACATTTAACACTACACGTTTTACTTGCACATTAAGAGTCATACCCTGTTTGAAATTCACGACAGATACTGGCAACGAGTCCATGATGCTTTCATTTAAAATAAAATAGAACTGATCTTTCATAGTTTTTGCCAACACGTTTTTGGTCTAATGGCCAGTACCCAAATCGATAAAGAGACATGTTTGCTTTGCGTGGACAATGGGGATTCACTTCTCCTAATGATAATGATATTTTTTTATAAACAATGTGTTTTCAATGGAAGCTATTGAAAATTGATAAATATAGATAAGCTATCGACAATGAGTTTTTGATATATTTTACTTTTTTATAGTATTATTCTTTATGTTATTGTATAGTTTAACAGTATATTTTTTATTTTTACATGGATGATTGAATTATGCTTTAGTTAAAACAGTAATGATATTTAAAAATAATAATTGTTTTTATATGAAATTATTTTAAAACGGGAAGTGTCATAAAACTTTCACACATTTCTGACACATTCTGAAAACCCAAATGCGACTGTGGAAAAACTGAATCTACAATAATTGGTCCATACTTCTTTAAAAATGAGGCTGGTCAAGCAGTGACTGTTACTGCTCGATATTGCAACATGATAACAGAGTTCTTGCTATCTAAATTGAGTGATATTGATATGGACATGTGGTTTCAACAAGACAGTGTCACATACTATACATTAGTGTTGCCCAACTGCAAGAACAAGACGAGACTTAGACAGTCTTGGTCTTGGTCTTGCGCCAATATACCTGGTCTTGGTATTGCACTCCCGGTCTTGGTCTTGGTCTCGGTCTTGCAGCAAGAGTCTTGCAAGTCTTGCAGTTACCCATTAGCCTATTGCTATTTATTAAACGTTACTTTAGATCTTAGAACAACGTAACAGAGTAAGTACATTTTAAGCTTGAATTAACATAGCCATAATAAAGACTAACCAAATTAATAAATGTCTAAACAACTGACACCGGGTGGGGTTTGAAGCGACAATCTAAGTGATCCTGCCTATGCTCTAAGTAACTCAGCTATCTACCAGGCACCACGGAAGTCAATATGTTTCTTAATAAATCTTTGCATTTACTAAGCTTATATGTACTAAAACATGGTTAAAACAAAAAAAACAAATTAATGACATAAGCAAGAACATTATCTGCCTAGAAAGGGATTGATGGACATGATGGGCAAAAAATCAACATACATGTATCCAGAGCACAATTTTTTTAGGTGACAAGATAACAAACTATAATCCACTTATTAAAGCAAAATAAATGTTTTTACCAATCTTATCTCTACTTTTATATAAAAAACTAACTTAAAATAAGAAAAAATAAAGAATAGTTAAAAAAGCATTGGTAATCAAAATAAGTTATTTTAAATTAAGGAGATCCTACTTAATAAATACATTAATTTACCAAAATAAAGTAGTAGGTACATAATATATGTAATTGGTAATAAGGTAATAAGTATATTTTTTTACATGTCCACTTTTTCTAGCGATTATTAAAAAGCTTGTGATATCTCCACCGAATTTTGGTTTTTTAGAAAGAAATATTTGTAATTTCTTTTTGTAAAAAGATATTAGATGCTTCCCTAAATCTGACGTGTTTCTGTTGATCATTTTTATTTCAACCTTTCTATGTAGGCACAATTTACACAAAGCAATTTGGGATGCATGAATTATTTCGAAAAACTCATCAAATTTGCTTTTAGGTCTTTTAGATCTATAACTCCAACGCTCACTACTCCAACTAGAGCTATTTGAATCTTTATCCCTCATGTCAAATTGTAAACTTGTCACTCCGGGAACAACAAGGATTAGATGTAAAACAATTATTACATTAGACTTAAAGCCTTATGAGTCATGCAGTAAAAGTCCTACTAAAAATCGTACATAATCGTATCTATAGAAAGTGCGAAACAATCATCGGAGACGATCAGTTTGGATTCAGAGCCGGCATGGGTACGAGAGAAGCCCTGTTCAGTTTACTAGTTCTCGCCCAAAAATGCTACGACCAACAGAAAGATATATTTATATGCTTTATAGACTTCGAAAAAGCATTTGATAGAGTAAGACACGACCTACTATTAGAACGTTTGCAAGAAGTCGGTCTAGATGGAAAAGACATCAAATTCTTAAAAAACTTGTACTGGAACCAAAACGCCAGAGTTAGGATCGAAGGTTCCACATCCGCAGAAGTAGAAATTAGGAGGGGAGTTAGACAAGGATGTGTTCTGTCGCCTCTGCCGTTTAATCTTTACTCCGAGTTTCTATTTAAAGAAGCATTGGAGGATTCCAAAGATGGAGTCAAGGTGAATGGCGTAAATATCAACAGTATCAGATACGCCGATGATACAGTGTTAATTGCGGATTCCGACGTAGGTCTACAACGACTCATCGACAAGACCAACTCGACCTGTGAGCAATTTGGTTTGAAAATAAACATTAAAAAAAACCAAAGTGGTGTCAATCCGAAAAAACCAAAACGTACCTCAACCTTGCACAATAAATGGGCACATTTTAGAACAGGTCAATAGATTTAAGTACCTGGGATGTTGGATCGATAGCAGCCTAAATCCTGATCTAGAAATAAGATCGAGAATAGAACAGGCCAGAAAATCTTTCGAAAAAATAAAAAAACTGCTTTGTGATTCTCGAATAAAACTCGAAATTCGACTACGTTTATCAAAATGCTACGTTTGGTCGACTCTTCTATATGCAGTTAAAACGTGGACCCTAAAAACATCAACCGTAAATAAATTGGAGGCCTTTGAAATGTGGATCTACCGGAGAATGCTCAAAATTTCATGGACATCGCATACCTCAAACGAAGAAGTGCTGCATAGAATAGGCAAGGAAAGAGAACTTTTTAACACAGTAAAAGTTAGAAAAACATCATACCTAGGCCACATACTGAGAAATAATAAGTACCAATATGCCCAACTTATAGTGAAAGGAAAAATCGAGGGAAAGAGAGGCCTAGGAAGGAAAAGACTATCGTGGCTCAGAAACATCCGACAATGGACTGGGCTAAATTTTGAACAGCTAATAAGAACAGCTGAAGATAGAGAAGATTTTAAAATTGTAGTAGCCAACCTCCATTGAGGAGAGGGCACTTTAAGAAGAAGAAGAAGACTTAAAGGAAAGCTCAATTGGGAATGAAGTTAAGTGATGTCGAAAAAGTAACTACTATTTATAGTTACTTTATGTTCGTTACTATCCAATATCCTATAAACAAACCGAGAATTATATATCGTTACTTCGTTATTCTAAATACTTCGGTATTTTGTTTACACGGTAGGCGACATTATCTGTTATTAATTTGTCTCGTCACTTTTAAATGTTAGCCGCGCTCTTTCAGCAAATTTTGTTTAACCGAATGATCTCATAGCACACTCAGCAGAAACAATTTATAGTCTTCGGCCGATAAGATTTGTTTATTTAGATTCTTCCTGACTAAATTATAATGGGAAAAAAATTGAATTATTAAGTGGGTGTCCGTAACAATTATATTTTTTATTAGCTAGGGTGACATATTTTACAAAATATCGATACGATATTACTGTCGGCGTCGCAATACAAGAATATTATTTTTATGATTAGAGGGAAACTATTCTCAAAATATGGACAATTAATTTCAGAGCGAAGAAGTCGTCTGCTGGAAAAGAATGTACAAAATATTTTATTTTTACATTGTAATTTGTGCCTCTGAGCACGTGTCAAATGTGTTTTTTTAATGAATATTTTGATTCGATATGTATGTTTATGGTATTGTTTGTAATGCGCATAAGTCCAGTTTTTTAATTTTTATTACATATTTTTTTGCGTCTCATAGAGTCTTCAAGCATATACCCGAACTACTATACTCGCTAAAACCACACTCAGAACCTAAGAGTCTCGCAGGCTTAGTTTTGTTCTTGCTTAAATCTTGCACGGTCAGTCTTGGTCTTGGTCTTGCTAAAATTAGGCGGTCTTGGTCTTGGTCTTGCAAAAACGCAAGAACAAGACCAAGACCGATTTTGGAAAACACTACTATACATCCCGTGAAACAACTCGATTACTGCATGAGACATTTCCTGGACGTGTAATCTCTCGTTTCGGTTATTATAATTGGCCCCCTAGATCGTGTAGTTTAACACCATTAGATTTCTTTTTATGGAGTTATTTGAAGCCAAAGGTGTATGCCAACAAGTCTACAACCACCTTTGCATTGAAGAAGGAAATTTAACGCTTCATAAACAAAATTCAGTAACATTTATATAACATGGAAATTAACAATTTCGACAAAAGAGTACATATGTGCCAACAAAGAAATGAAGGCCATTGGCTTCATGATCTATTCCATACATACCCTTATTCTATGTAATACCTTTACAATTCAATAAAAAAATTAAAATTTTAATTTTAAGAAAAATCTAGTGTTTTCTAATAAATTCAAATCTTTCGTAAATTATGAGACATTCATATTTTGGAGCTTTGCAAAAAGTTATTTTACTCCTTATAAGCTCTGTATTTATAATCATTTTTTATTTAGAAATTTGACAGTTAGACTTGATTGTTTATTAAGTTTTCAGATTTATGCTTGAAAGAAATTCGTTTTTAGATAAATTAGGTAGTCTCTACGCCAAATAGCGCTTTTCTTGTCCATTAGTATTCATCCGGAGAAAAATAAATCAAGGAAATTCAACAACAGCTTTAAATCACTAAATATTTCAACTTACCAATTTACACCAAACGAAATATTTATGTCTCATTCCACTATTTACTTTAAAAGTGAGATTACTTTCCAGAAAACTTTCGCAAAGTTGCAATGAGATTGGAAAAAATTGTAAGTAACTTCTAAAACTGGACGTAAGGTCTTTAATCGAATACTATCTGGTGGAAGTTTCAATCAAAGTTGTTTACTCCACTTAAACAACTGTAATTGATTTATCCGGAAGCTTTTTGTTGGTATTGGATGCCGAAAAGCAAAAGTTTTATGAATAATTCGTAAGTGAAGTCGTAACGCAATTTAGTAATTAGAGATATATCTTTGTTGTTTTTTTTTCAAAGAAAAGTAGGGCATGGATTTAGTATTTAAAAAGGAGACAAAAGAAATATTTACTGAAGCAAAAACTGCCAAATAAAAGTTTAATACACATCGGAAAAATGGCAAGATTGTTTACATATAAATTAGTTATTTTGGTAGATACGAAAAATAAAGCAAATCAAATCTGCCTACAAACTCAAAATCCAGAAGTCTGGAGGACATAGACTTACTGTAATAGGAAAGGTAATAAAACTATGACAAAAACAATAAACAAAACGTGGGATAAAAAATGTGAAGAAATAAACAGATATATGGATACAACTGGAGTGTCTGGACCATGAAAGTTTACAGGAAACCTCTCAAAAAATCACAAAGGAACAGGGTCTATTAACGGAAGCAGGACCACATTGGGAAATAAATTATATACTTCAGAACAGATTTAGTGGACTAAAATAAAGTATAACCAATCAATGTGGAAGAGATAAGACGAACTGTAAAAAAAATGAAAAACAGGAAAGCTACAGGACCTGAAAACAACTCATTAAGTGAATAAAACTAAATAAAAAATTAAATTAGAATAATAATAAACTGAAAACTGTGTTTTTAAAACTTTATCAAGTGACTTATTTTTGGTATGTGTTTACACGTTATAGTCTTTAACTGAATAGGTAGAGGAAGGGAGAACTGTTGGTCGCAAGTTGGCCATTTAGAATTAGGTCTGTATTTTTTAATTGTTAATTTTTATAGATTCTTATTAAGATAGCTTAAGGTTTTTATTTTGGATGTGGAAGAATTTGAAATTCGTCAGTAAACGAAAAATTATAATCTAGAAGGTGAAGTGCGTGTGTAGAATTTGTTTTTCTTTTATTGATAGGTTTTTATGTTCTGCTATACGTTTGTTAAAAGTTCTACCAGTTTGACCGATGTCAGTTTTTGAGCAGTCCTCACATTTCAGTTAGTATACACTACTGTGAAGTTCTTTTTATTTTGGCTCTTGTTGTTTTTAATATATTTGCCTAAGTTGTTATTTGTTCTAAAAGCTGGTGTTATTCCTTTCTTTTTTATGTGTTTGGCTATTTTTGTTGATATCTTGCCGGTACATGTATACGAGCAGAAGGTACTGGGTTTCTTCTCTGATGGTGGAAATATTAACTTTAGGGCTTTCTTTTGTAGTTTTTACATTAAAATTTCATTAATTGTTTGTTCGTTGTACCAATTGTTTACTGCTATTTGCTTAATGATATTTAATTCTATCTCAAAGTTATATTTTGACATCGGAATTTCTATAAATCTATGTAACATGCTATGGTAGGCTGCAAATTTATGTTGTGTGGGATGGGATGATGAATTGTTAATAGTTGTGTCAGTATGGGTAGGTTTATGAAATATGGAGAAGTTATGTTTGTTTTTAAGTCTGATAATTTTTAAATCTAAAAAATTTATGTGTATAGTCATGTCAGTAGTAGGTTTATGAAATACGGACAATTCATGTTTGTTTTTAAGTTTGATAATTTTTAAAAATAGGGAGTAAATTTAATAGAACAGAAATACCTCAATACCATGAACCCACAGCCTTCTAAATTATACATATATAAATTTTTCAAATAAATTTACCGTAAAAAAATACAATAGAACTATTTAATAAAATACAACATTTTCAATCACCTAACAACTGGAGAATAATTTCATTTGGTGTAAAAATCTTTTTCCTAGTATTTCTCCTACATACACTTTGTACCCTTTTTAATGACAGATTAGAGGTTAAACAAAGAACGGTACTAGGCTCGGGCTTCAGTCTGGTAGAGGTATCTTGGTCGGGGCTCTGGGTATTTTTGGTTCCCTCAGTTTGATCGGTATTGTATCATCTACTGCACAAATCGCGCGATGTAGAGTAGATGTCGTAACCTGCACCTGAAAATGCGTTCGTAAATTAATAATCTGTTTTTCTAGTTGCTCACTTATATCCATAAGTCCTCGTCCTCCTAAATACCGCGGTAAAGTCGTTCTTTCTACTGCACTTCGAGGATGGTGTTTTTGAGCCTTTGTGAGGTGTCTTCTTACTTTTCGCTGAAGATTTTCTATATCCGTTTTTGTCCACTTAACACTACCAAATGAGTAGCTAAGCGCGAAATATGCGTAGGTGTTTAGTGCCTTAAACAAATTTTTACTGTTAAGGTGTAAACGAAGCAGCTGTTTTAACCTTCGTATAAACTCAGTAGTGGCTTCGATGTTCTGCCATTTTTCATATCGAATCCGCCAGGCTGAACCTTTTCTTTGATTAAGACACGGCACTTTTCAAGACCGAAGTGCATACTAACATTATTAGAAAATTTTTTTACTGTTTTCAACATCTGATCCAGATGGCTTCGAGTGAAAGCCAATAGTTTTAAATCATCCATACACAATAAATGTTTAAGCTTTGCCACAACAGCAGTGTTATTTTTTTATGCAAAAACCTGTGTCAGTTGAGTTTAGTAGCTGGAAAAGGGAGTTCATTGCTAGACAAAACCATAGTAGGCTCAAAAAATCTCCTTGAAATAATCCCCGGTTGATTGAAATATTTTTAGTTTCGATATTGTTTTCACTAGGTATTTGGAGGTGAATTTTTGTCTTCCAATCTGACATTATATGTTTTATATGTTTATATATGTTTTAAAAAGGTCACTATGTTATTATCGAGTTTATATATTTTTAATATATCTATAAGCCATTCTTGCGGTACCGAATCAAACGCTTTCTTGTAGTCGATGAAAGCAGTAAAGAGATTCCTTTTTTTGCTATATACTTGGTTAGAAATGACATAGTCGATGATAAGTTGTTCTTTGCAGCCCACAGAACCCTTTGTTTATTATTTGTAATATTATTGGAAAATCTCTTCCATAATATATGCCACCGCATAACAGAATTATTTTAACAACGGAGAATTTCCATTTATTATTATTTGTGTCCGAACTATGAACTTTGTTTTAAATTTAATTTATATTTTGCCGAATAGTTGGATAAAATATTCGTATCCCCTAAATAAGATTTTAATCCCAAAAATTAAATTTAAAAACAAATTTAGCAATTCATTTTAAATCAATCCCTTGTGGTTGGCGCTAAATTAAAATTCAGAATAGCCACGAAAGGAAAGTTGCGATAATAAAATGAGTTTTTTTCCTGCATTATGTCAAGAACTCTGTTAAAACTTTTTAGTGCCATCCTAATTTACTAACTTTTTTAACTTGCTCTAATTATGTTTCTGTGGTAGATCATAGGAATCCAAAATATTATATTTTAAGAATATTTTGTAAAATTATACAGGGTAGTAAAATAAATATTCGATCAAAATTTCAATATGATTAAAATAACCTACAGGAGTTGTAGCGGTTATATTGCCTACCACATTGGATATCACTTGTAGGGGGTTAAAACTGGGGACAAAAATTACTGGGCTGGAGATAGGGTTAGCAAAACAAACCAGAACGTTTGCAAAGAGCTACTATTGGTTTGGTTTGAGAACTGGGTCATAGGTAAGTGAATAAAAAGGGGGACTGGAAAGGGGTAACTAAAAAGAGAAATCAAAGAGTACTTACATGGATTTCCTGGACAACACAACACAAGAAGGTTCCTAAACTATTTAAATTTGGACGCTGTTTACAAAATTTTCCTGCTGGAAGGAAAGATAGGTTTTTCTTTAAAAAAAATATATTAAAAGGGTTAGAATCTTTTTAAAGAAAATAATACTGTACTTGGTTTAGGGAGAAACATCACATATTTATTATTACTTCACCATAAACAGTTAATACAAATAAAATTAACAAAATGCAAAAACAACTTACAATGGTGCTATCGGTTTACAACCTACTCTAGACGTTATAAGACGGGGACACTATAAGAATTTAAATTATTATTAAATTGAAAATATTTAGATTATTCAATGGTGTTTACATTGAGGTCACTTTCAAATACAAACAAAATAATTGAAAATTTACGGTTAGGTATGTATGAAATGTCCGAAGAAGATAATGCTAACTGTCATATGTCAAGATTGAAATATCAAATCTTTTAACTTTGTGAAACATTAATTAAATTGTAAAATTATTTGCATTTAAAAAAGGATACTATGACAATTAGCCAATCCCTAAAATTTATATTTTTATTTATTACAATTTTCTAACTTGTCATGAAAGCAATTATTAATAAAAAATGTCAATTTTTTCTTTGAAAAATTTTAACAAAAAATAAGTACTTTGTATTCACTGGCTGATGTAGTTCCTTTTTTGGGGTTGAACTGGATCCAAAACACTGCAAAATAACACAAATGCGTCTTACACAAGATACATATTGGTCTGAAGTGACCAGGGAAACAAATAGATGAAGTTGGGCACTGGATTAGGGCTTCGGGTTAATAAACTGCAATCTTCAAAGCTTGGCTTTTTAAACACTCCTTGAAAACATGTGGACCTCTTAAATCGTTGAAACGCTGCTTAAAAATCTCACACAGGGGACACAATACAATACATCGGTGATCAAATCAACAAAACTTCCACATTTGCATTTGATTAGGTTCACCTCTCCACAATAAAAAATATGCTGGCTTTTTGGAGATTACACACCCGTGGTCTTTACCTTTCTAAGTTTGAACTTGATCTCGCTTGACTTTCTGTACCGGCTTCTTTCTGGCCCTCTTACCCCTCCTATCAGTAAAAGGGACTGACCCATCGGAATTCTTTTCAACGACGCTTTTCAGGGAAAATCGAACTTCGACATTGCTTGGATTTGAAAATCGCAGAATTAAAACGTAAAAATATGACCATTACTTTACTTACAGTTAAATTTCTCCTAAATGTGTCGCAAACACGTTTTTATAAACAACTTCAAGGAATTTATATATAACAGCCAGGGGCTTACCAAATAAATCTTATACATTGAATATTCGATAGTTATAAGGAATTTATATATGTTACAGAGTAAATCAATATTGTGTTATGATGTATCTCGTTGGGCAACCCATTATTCGATGAGCCTAGTTTCGCTTCTGATTAGGTGATGAATATCCTCCTGGGTAGTTTAACTAACCAAAGCCTGTTCAAAGAAGTCCACAGTGACTCTTGCAATGTGTGGCCTTGCATTATCTATAGGGGTATATATTAATAAAAAGGTCTGCGCTTGTTCGTTCGTTCTCGTTCTAGCAAGCTGTATCGGGCAGCTAAGTGGGGGTATACTGTCGCAGCTTTAATATTCTTAAGACTGAAACAGTGTTTGTGAAAGTATTTAGTATTTACTTAAATATTTTATTTTTAATATATTTTTTCTTATTTAATATTTTATATTTACTTGATAACTTTTTCTTTAGTTGTGAGATATGAGAGGACCAGTTCAGTCGATTACCTTTGGTTATTCTTAATAGTTTAACAGTCTCTTTGTTATCTGGATCATTATGGAGTTAAGTTTCAGTTTGTTTGACGCAAACCATGTGCTAGATTTAGTAGAAACTTCCTCATAAAACATTTTGAAATCATCATTATTTTTTCCTGATATAACGTATGACGTATTATCTGCAAATTGTACGGATTTGTACGGAGATATGAATTTAGGCAAATTGTTGACATAAATAATAAACAAAAGAGGTCCTAAGACCGAACTTTGTGGGACCCCATGGTTTACGGATAAAAAATCGGAGAGATGACCTTTAGATACTACGGCCCGGTGTCTGCCACATAGGTAAGAAATTATAAGCTTAAGAGGGATACCTCTGATTTCATATTAATTTAATTTAATGAGCAAAATGTAGTGTGAAATACAGTCAACAGCCTTCGACAAGTCACAGAGAGAAATTGCTATGCGATTGCCGCGTTCAAGCGCCTTAATAGACTCGCTTACAACATTCTATATCGCATTCGTAGTAGAACGAGCACCTTTGAATCCATATTGTGAGTTTCTAAAGTAATTATTGGATTTAAAATAAAAATAAAATTTTTGTTAATAACCTTTTCAATCAAGCTAACCTTTTAGCATTTTGTAATTGCCGGTTATATTTAAATTTTTGTTGTTTATATACTTTGAACAAATCGGGATCCTTTGTAGCATCTGCAATGTGTTTAATAAGAGAAAAATTTGATCTGTAAGACCTTAATTCATTATGAAACAATTGCACGGGTATTTTTTTTAGCAGTTTGTCGTACCTTTTTCAGTGAAAAATGCTTTAATACTAAATTGTTATGTTTCGGTAAGAAAAACTGTCAAAAAATTAGGATCATTATTAATATCATAGAAAAAGTCCATCTTTGTACTAGCTAGCGCATGCTTAAGCTTCAATAAACCAAAAGAAGTAATAAACCGCCGCTGAAATGTTGGATCAGTGTCAACAACTTTATGTCCAGAGTCAATAAAAAAAATTGAGCTGGATGGTCAAAAAAAAACAAGGTTCAAATATGCCCGTTCTGTAGATATTTTAAAAAAAAAAATTTATAATGTTGTCGATTCAACTACTGCACTGGGATGTAATTCTAGTATAATCGTTTATAGTTACTTTTAAACCAAAAAATATTAATAGATTTTGAAGATCAAAAGAAGGGTCAGATTCAATTTTAAAATTTATATTAAAATCACCAAGTAAAGTATGATCAGTTTGTCTGCTTTACTAAGCAGGGACGTTATGACATTCTTAAAATTCATCAAAAACAAGTCAGTCACACTTATCCGATCTGTATACAGTTAAAATATCGGTTTTTATTGAAGGTACATAAATTGAACATAACTCTGAACTTTGCTCTACATTATATTCAGTTAGATTAAGAGAAAAATACATAAGATTTTCTTTTACATAAATTGCAACTCCACCTTGTTTTTTTTGTACGCTACAAAAGAAATTAGCTAATAAAAATCTGGAGATGTTAATTAATTTTAAATTTTCTTTATTTTGTCAGTGTTCCGAAAAACATATGACGTCATATAAATTTTGATCCGCAAGAAAAGCATTGATCATAACGACTTTACTTGAAGTTCACTGCAAATCTACGTGAAACATTCTTACCGTACGTTGTCGAATTAGTGTAGTTTAATAAAAATTTGTAGAAGTTCAAAGGTTTCTTCCTCCGTCTTCTTTATGTGCTAAAAATTTCTTTTGAAGTTAAATCTACTAACTGCAGCTGCTTTTGGGCCAAATATTAGGTCTGTAGACTTCGTCAATTTTATCGAAGGGGAAAGATACTTTATATGTAGAGTATTTGCCAGTTCTTTGCCATTCCACGCAGTTAAAAGTAATATCGGGTACCCTCTCATTCAAGAATTTTAGAAGCTCATTGGCTTTCATATCAACACCTATGCGAGACACATGTACATGACCTGGTCTAGAAATTTTGTTTATAGTAGACGAATCTCTGCTTCCAATAATGGGTTTGTATTTGTTTTCTTCTTTCTATTGTGTATTCCAAGATATGTGTCCTGTTTTTAAATTGTTTTTATTTTCTTTTTGTTAATCACTTATGTATGAATGAAGTCGACTTGTGTTTTTGTTTAATGGCGGTTTAATGAGTTCTTTACTGGTAGAAACTAAGTTGCTCGGGCCAGCTTTATTTCCGTTTCCATCGCTAGATCACCTTAGTATGGGTATGGCTGAATTTTTATTATATTTATCTTTTAATAAAGAAATTAAATCTTGTTGTTCCTCCGTGCATTTTTCTTAATGGAATGATAGTTTACTTATTACTTTGGATTCACCTTTCGTTTACTTAGTTCTCTGTTTGTCTTTATATACTGATCACACTGTAGATGCTAGAAAATGTAGACTATAAAATTTATTATAAAACCATTCAAAAACGATAGTTTATATAGCTACATACCATATTTATTTGTCTTTCTTCTTAAACATTATGATTAGAATTATAACCTTTCGCACCACAATATGATATATTTATTGGGGACATTAATCGATTAAATATGTTTATAATATCGATCTAATATACAAACTGATTTTATCAGTTATGGATTTTTTTCCTCGACTTAAAATTTATATTTGTATATATGACAACAAGTTGTGAAATTATTTATCTATGGTTGTAAACAAACATATCAAATTGTCAAATGTTGAAATTCACAGTATGTAAATTAGTTACCGTCCTACGTCATATTGCTATATTCGTTTAATATGTTTTATTATATAGACGTTTAATTGGCGTGAATTATACCAAACAGAGCTTTCAAAGTTACCATTAGAAGTTTATTTTGGATCAACATTTTTCCATCGTTTTGTTTATTACTTACCAATCATATCCACCTTAAATTTCCGTTAGTTTCAAGATCGTTTTAATGTATAGCAGATAGTAAACAAGCGATGCGACAAAAAATCGATTTTTAAAATAAAAAATACCAATAAATCTGTAAAATAATTAGTAATATACATGAGTCAAAACGTGAGAAAATTATACTAAATAATAATATCATCGATTGCTCCGTCAAACATGAGAATCGAATTTGGAATATATATTTGGAGCATTTAAATTGCAAATACACATGGCTGCTATTGGACAGCCACATTGCGTAAATAACGCCACTTTAAGCGGTATGTACATATTGGATTTACTCGATAACAAATTTAGAGACCCAATTGGTTTGGCCCCGATATGCTACAATAGGCAAAAAACCTTCCAGCAAAAATAACGAACAGTCAATATGGTCGCTATCAAATAGTGATTTCGAAAATAAATATTTGCTTATCTCTTGCAGCCTGGATTAGAAGGAAAACTAGGAAAACCATGTTCCTTTTTATTATTTTAAACCGGTTTCCCCAAATCCAAGTTTCAGTGTTCAATAGTACAAAACATAAAATTAAAGAAGATCGAAGATTCTTCTGTGATAACATAAGTTTATATTTATATATCCTAAGAGCCATCACATTTTACTCTTTTCTAACTTGTCTTGAGTAAAATGTCTTTAATCTTTCCTATCAGCTTCTCTTGGCTAACTCTTGTTTCTTTCAACCCCAAATGGCTATTAGGTTTCCGAGGGCAGACGGGTTACTATATTTCCTTTTATTATAATACTCTTGAAGACTACATAAAGACGAAGAGGCGAATAAAAAAATTCGAAACGACGAATTCGGCGGAAATGACAGTCCGGTTTTTAGGCGTACTATAGGCATAGAGACCGAGTGGCTGCCGGGATAGTTTTCTCCTACTAGCCAACAGCTTCAGGAGGACGAGTTGGTAGAAAAAAAAAGTAACCCCTTGTCATAGAGGCGAGAAATTACCTTTAAAGGCGGATGAATCAAGAATGATCAACGGTGTGTACATACGGGAAGCAGCACAAGTTAATTTTTTTGTTAATTAACCATTAGCTTATTTTATTTCGATTAAGGATCGTAAACCATAGTTGGGTCATATTGATATTTGCATAGTTGACTCGAACGGTACAGCAGGGTTAATAGAAAAGCGATCAGCAATAAGCATTCTGGGCGTAAAAGTAGGTACACAAGATACATGCTATGGCTCTGACCACCTACTAGTTTAGGTACAGCTCAGATGTAAAATCAGCCGACAGGCAAAATAGAATCAACCAAGAAAGGAAATTCTAGATCTTCAAAAACTGAAAAAACCGAGATAAACTCAAAAGAAATTTGAAGAAGAAATAAAAAAGAAGCTGACTGAATGTGAAAAAAATAGAGAGACATATAGTTCAAGAAACAATGCACACACAAAAAATATTAAATGAATTTGAAATCCCCTTTAAATTAGTTAGGCTCATCCGAATGACGATGCCGGACAAAGTCGCTTAAGTACAGATACAACATGAGATGATAGTCTAATAATTTAGGGGTGAAACTGTAATAATTTAAGATTGATGCTGTAAATATAAATCTAATAAACCACTCTAATAAATGCTGTCACCATTGTAGAAGACGTCTGTCTCAATATCCTTAACAATGCATCTACAATTCTTAGGGGATCCTTATCCCTGCGAGCGGGGCAAGGCTTACTGGTTTCACTAGTCTGGACTGACTGAAAGAAAGGGGATTAAGGACTTCTCGGTCTCAGGTCCTGCAAAATGTGAGAGACTATGGGCTTACGTTAGAAGCCGGAGCACTGCATAAGCGGAAATCTGTATCTATTCTAGTCTCTACCTGTAACGGCCGGGAATAACAAAAAAATAACTTTCGAGTTTACAATGTATTAAATAGACTGTACACTACAAAATATCAGTTATGACCAATAATGTTTCGATCAGGCGCAAAGGGAGACGAGAAGAGACAAAGCAAGGAATTAAAGGTTGGACAATTCCGTATCATTAGATATACCTTGGGTTAGTATATAGATCTTAGTTACCTTCGCGTATTTAGGCTCTAGCTAATGAATACGCCTCCAGTCCTACAGGGATTCGAGATCCGTCCGTTTTCAAGAAGTCAAAACGGCACGCTGTCGCGAACCTTCGAATCTCCAGATATCGGTACTTATACGTCACACCGTCCCGTCGAGTTACAACAGCGCGCCCGATCGCCGCGCCTCTCGCGTGGGCTACTCTCGGGCGCCGCGCTCTTACTGGACGTTTGACCAACTTCTGTTTGTTTTTATCTATTGCCAACTCGTACCTTAGATTCTTTTGTCACGTCCGAAGTGGAGATTTGTTTTTACGTTTTCGCTGATTATGCCATCTATTCCATGTGTTAAACTGGATCACGCTATGTAAAACTTTTTAGTCAGCTCAATTCTTATCACTTGTTTAACAATTCGTACCTTGTATTAATTTCCAATAAGATCTAAGTGTCGTAATTTTTTAAACATTCAGGCTTGTGTTAAACTTGGTCAATTGTTTTGTTTTTAATTTGAAACGTATACGTTAAACTGTGTCGAATTTATTCTTTATTAATTTGGAATATATAATAATTATGTACTTAAATAATTATTAATATTTACTAGGCTAATTATCCCTTATATTTTCCTTCTTTATTTCCTTGCTATGTTTACATTACAATAGACCCACAAGGATTAAAACAGGGTGATGGGTTGGCACCAACATTGTTTAATGGAATGCTAAACAAATAGGTCTGTCAATAAACGAAAAAAGACTAAACTCCTTGTACAAAGTCAATCTAAGAGACCAACACGGCCCTACCTGACGGTTAGAATGGCTGAAAAAGTAGATAGCTTTACCTATTTAGGAGTCAACATCACAAAAGACAACATTGATGATGCAGAGCTTAGCAAATCTTAGCTAATATGGTATACTTTGCTATGAACCTGATATTTAAATCAAGAGACGTAAATCAAAGAACTAAGATACGAATCTATAGACCATAATCCGATCGAGCTATGAGCTCTCTAAATGAGAACAACAGGTGGAGAATTAGATACAATTATGAAATATTATAAAGAACCCCTTTATCTCAGTAAATCCTCGTATAGCGTCTTCAATGGGCAGGTAACGTATTTATAATGGAAGAAATCAGGCTTTCGAAATAACTGTTAAATGCAAGAATATGCAATAGGTGAAGAGACCTATTGAAATACCGAGAAAGCGATAAAAGGATGATGTGGATGAGGATGCCAAAAATCTTCTTGGCAGTCGATCGTGCAGGAGGATGGCTACATATCGTAACGGATAAAGAGGTTTGATGAGGGAGGCCAGGGCTTGAATTGGGCGGTAAAGCCATAGAATGAAATGAATGTTGTACTGGTATTGTAAACACGTATAAAAGAAGTCCAAAGTAGATGTTTTGACTATTATTTAAAATTGACAACTCAGTTGTTTTTCACCAAAATTATTATTTAACCAAAATTAAATAAATAAAGTAATATACATATTTAAATGAAGTCGTTTGCCATCATGTAATCCTGTGCATGATTTTTATACACAAACATTAAACAATTTATTCTTTTACAAACTATTTCTCAATAAATTCCTCCTATACATCCCAGGAAAACTTATAATGCATTTATTCAACCTCTAAACTGTCTTCCGCAAAGTTGAGATTGAATCAGTCTAGCAGAAATTTTATCTGAAACCTGAAAAACAGCGAAAATGCTTGGAAAAAAAAAAGTCGAAAAGGAGACGTTCCGTTATGGATGTGTGTACCCCGCCCGGCCAATAAATGTCACCTTACAAATTACAAAACTTCAGCCCAGTATTTCTATTATTACGTTCCTTGATTTCGTTCCGGTTGAAGGAACACGTCGTTTTTGCTTCGAGATTGGACATAATACGAAACATTAAGGGTGTTAAGACTTTTCGTGAAGTGTTTTACTAAATAAAAGGGAAAATATTAGATTATATAAATGGTAGTCCTGAAAATGACTGTTATGAGATAAAATGGAAGAAGTATGTGATTAATATTCGTAACCAGCGTAAGAGAGGAAAGATGGCGAACGTCTTTGTTACTTTATAATAAAACAGAAAATCCTTGACGTAAATAAGTTTCTTTATCTAAGCTATGGAGAATAAGATGAAATAATAGACAAAATTAGTTCAATAATTGAAAAAGTAAGGTGAAAAATACCACCAACAATCGACGGTGTCATAATTCTAGTTCAGAAAAGATACGAAAGATAACCTTAAAGGTTAACTAGGGTGCTGGTAGGTGGCGAGACCTCTATAATTTAAATTATATCAAACCGCCATTCTTATCAAGTCATAATATAATGTTTTTAATCCTATATTTATTTGATAAATCACTTTAGATCTACATATCTGCCACAATCCAAAAATGGGTTATAATAGTATT
The DNA here is from genome assembly GCF_040954645.1 of Diabrotica undecimpunctata. Taxonomy (NCBI): domain Eukaryota; kingdom Metazoa; phylum Arthropoda; class Insecta; order Coleoptera; family Chrysomelidae; genus Diabrotica; species Diabrotica undecimpunctata. The sequence goes on along the minus strand of NC_092803.1, from coordinate 48,690,100 downwards.
TATTTGATATATCAAATAAATTACAGAATATTCACATAATATTGGCCTGTTCAGAAAATAATTTATTAATAAGTTTTACAAACAAAGATGGTTATGGGACAATTGCGCTAATTTTACCTGAGGTATGTTCAGCTGAGGGCATCATTGCGCCGAACTAATTCAGATGGTCCCTTATATCTGGGTATAATTGCGCCGCCTCCCGTGGTAACATAATATCTTAATGTCTTCCTTGTACGATTGCACTGTAATGCATTACTAGACGAAATAGGTTAGGTTATATAATAAAAAAGGAAATAAAAAATAAGAATTTATTTTATATTTATAATAAGACTTATATTTATTAAGTATAAACTTTTTACAATTGTTTTAGTTATGTAGTTAATTAGATAAAAGCGTAATTAAGTACCTAATAATTATCGTGCTGTAAGGATTAAATCTGCTGCCGGCGCAATCGTGCCCATAGCTTAAAGGCCCCTTATCGAGATCGGATTATAGCAGATACCAGCTACTTATACAGGAAAAGAATATCAGAGAACCGCGCTGGTAATGAAATATTAGAAAACGATAACATTGATGGAAGTTGAAAAAAACTCAAAAATAACATAATTAACGCAGGGGAGAGGAAAGTAACGAAAACTAACATATAAAAAAAAACACTATGGTTTAGTGAGGAAGTGAAGACAAAATGTGATGAAAAGAAGAAAGCCTTTCCTCAAAGAGGCAAGTGCAAGAGAAATCAATAAAATACAACAAACCGGCATATGTTTCGTGGACCTTACAAAGGCATTTGACCAGGAATACCTATAGGAATAATTAAATCGATCGAAAATATGTACCAAAACAAAACAATAAAAATAAAAGTAGAAGAAGAACTAACCGACCCTATTGAAGCTGGCAATGGGATAAGACAGGAAGATTCCCTGAGTCCTTTATTGTTCAATCTTATTATGGACCAAATAATAAAAAAAGTAAGAACTAAAAATGGATACCAAAAGGAAGAAAATCAACTTAAAATAATCTGCTATGCAGACGACGCATTACTACTCTCTCAAAGTGAAGATGATTTACAACGTATGCTGCGCCAATTTAATATAACCGTCAGAAAATTTAACATGTTAATTTCCCCAAAAAAGACAAAATGCATGGTTACAGCAGCAAATTTACTAAGATGCAAATTGGAGCTGGAAGGTCAGATAATAGAACAAGTGATGGAGTTTAAATATATAGGCATCACATTATCTAGCTACGGAAAGCTCAAAACCAAAGTGGAAGATCAAGTGAATAGAGCAAACAGAGCCGCAGGGTGCCTAAATGAAACAATATGGAGAAATAAAAATATCGGGAAAGAAACGAAAGGCAGAATTTACAAAACAGTCATCAGACCAATAATGAGAAAAAGGATGTTAGAAACAGCAGAGATGAAAACACTTAAAAAAATTGATGGTAAGACACTATGGGACGGAGCTAGAAGTACAGACATACGGCGTAGATGCAAGGTGGAGAACATCAAGAACTGGGTAAGAAATAGAAGAGTAGAATGGAACAATCATATAAGGTGAATGACAACAAATAGAGTAGTAAAGGCGACAAGAGATGGTTTCCCAATAGGAAGACGATCAGTAGGAAGACCACGAAAACGATGGAACGAGAACTTACTGGAGGCACATTGAAAAACAGACAGAGTCATGTATATTTAAAAAGAAGAAGAAGAAGAAGACTATAGGCGCAATCGTCCTGTGCACAACGATGACCTTTTTTATGAGTTTGTTGTCACCCACCCTGGCCAAAACGTGCGCTAGTGACCCACTCGCGGATCCGACCACCTAGTTCACTATAATGACGAATGTGTAGATACTTCCTAGCACGTTTCAGGGGATCATTTTAATACCTAACCATTATCAGCAAACATTTTGTGTCAATAAGTTAATAATGACCAATAGAATTATTAACGTATTTATTTATTATTCTATTGCTATCATTATTTACTATCAGTTTATTTTACTTACCAAAGTAACAAAAGGAGAAGTAATTTATGCAGTAAAAGCTCTAAAGAACGGAAAAACCACTGGTGCTGACAATATCAATGTCGAAATACTTAAATTAATTGCAGACAACGAAAGTACTTGCGACTTGCCATGAAAATGCCTCGACAATGCCTCACACTGCGATGACTATCGAATATTAAGCATGATGTCTCATGTCTTAAAACTTTTCTCAAAATCACTCATACACGAATTTACAAAAGGTGTGACTTTCAGATGAGTGACACTCAATTCGGACTTCGAAATGGATTGTGAACACGAGAAGCTCTTTTTGTCTTGAATGTGTTAATACAGCGATGCAGAGACATATATGTAAATGTATATGCATGTTTTATTAATTATAGAAAAGCATTTGACTGCGTTAAACATCAAAAGATGACGAAATTCTGAGAACAACTGGAATTGACGAACAAGAATTGGGAATTATCTTAGAAGTATATTGGCATCAAACGGCAACAATTAAAATAGAGCACACAACATCCAAAGATATACGATTCGACGAGGAGTGCGACAAAGTTGCGTCTTATCACTGCTATTATTTGATCTGTATTCGGAATCTATATTCAGAAACGCATTAGACGAGGTTCATGGTGAAATCAAGGTTAACGGAACAAGGATAGACAACATCAGGTATGCTGATGATACCGCCATAATGGCAAGTAACGCACAAGAACTACAAAATATAATAAATGCGGTAGTTCTTCATAGCGAAATTTTCGGTTTACATTTAAATGTGTCCAAAACTAAAATTCTAGTATTTTCAAAGATACCAACAAACGTACATTTGTATACCTATAAATAAGAGAACAGGTAACTTCCATAAAATATTTGGAAAATATTTGGGAGCAAATCTCAACAGCCAGTGTAACTCAAAAAAGAAATCCTATCAAGAATCCAACAAGCGGGGAAACACTCATGAACATGAAAACATTTTTTACAAGATAAGACCTTAGTCTAGAGCTCAGATTTCGAATAACCAGATTTTACGTTTTCTCTGTTTTGCTGTATGGCTGTGAAAGTTGGACAATGGGCTCTGAAACAAAAAAAGAATAGATGCCTTCGTATGTATATACAAACAAATGTATATATACAAACAGATACTGAGAATTCCATGAATACAAAAAGTTACCAATCGTGAAGTACTTCGGCACATGAGTAAACAAAAAGAATTACTCAGCATAATCAAAGAGAAAAAAATTCAAAACTTTGGTCATGTGTTGTGAGGTAAAAGATATAAATTGCTCCAACTCATATCGGAAGGTAAATTGCAGGGCAAAAGTTTAGTTGAAAGACGCCAGAACTCGGGGCTGAAAGACCTGAGGAGATAGTTTGACCGCTCATCCAAAGAAATCTTTCGTGCACAGTTTTCAAAGCTAAAATTGCCATTTGGATCGCCAACCTTCGAAAGGAGACGGCGCAATAATAAAAAGAAGTTTATTTTGAAGTTTAGATTTCAATTTCGGAAATAGCTCTCAAAATACAAAACAATATTAAGATTCCACAAGAAAATAGCTTCAGAACAAAAATTTATTTTATTATTATTAAAATAATCGACCAAATTGTTTTTCACGTTTTCCACACACACTATTTCCACATAAGTCAAACAATGTGTTTGTGCAATTTCTTTCACAGGCGCTATTACGCTGCACTTTCATTGGTTTAGTATTATGCTCTACCAGTTTAAAGATTTAATTCTGTTGATTACTTCAGTGATCTTCGTTTTCTCTCTGATCCACTATATTGTTTTTAGATCTCTCTTTGTTATACCTAGCACACATCGCTCCTTTGACCTGTGAGTGACTTTGAGTTCCCCTAGTATATATTTTTTTAGTGTCCAAGTTTCGCAGTTGTATGTCATGATTGGTAGTATACACCCATCGAGTGCTGTTTTCTTCAGGTGGAGTAGCATGTTCGATTTGAATATAACTGCATTTCTACCAAACGATGCCACAGCCCAGTTTCATTCTTCTGTTGATTTCTGGAAATAACGAGCAAAATTTATGTATTAATTGTCCCAGGTATACATTCTGGGAATCTATGCTGAAATCCTTAAGAATAAAACTCGTAAACTATTTGAAAAATCAACTTATATGATCAATCAGTGTCTAAATGGACACCCAGTACCAGAACAATGGAGAACGACATACATGTCCTCAATACACAAAAAGGGGGACAAAAGGAATTGTAATAATTATAGAGGCATATCGGTAACCAGCACCCTGAGCAGACTGTATGGACGACTTTTGAGAAATATGATCGAGGAAGAATATAAGCACAATGAAAAGGAAGAACAAAGCGGGTTCCGTGCAGGAAGATCGTGCACCGATAACGTATTTTGTCTTAAACAAATAATAGAAAAAAGATCGGCTAAGAATCTAAAAACTCATATTACTTTTGTAGACCTGCAAAAAGCACATGACAACATCCCGTTAATAAAACTGTGGACAACGTTGAAAAGATCTAACATCAACCACACATTGATAAATGCTCTAAACTATATAGAGACTCAAAGGCACAGATAAAAACAGGAAAATATCTAACGGAAGAATTCCTGGTTACAAAAGGCTTGCGACAGGGATGCTGTATCTCACCAACCTTATTCAAGATATATGTTGCAGCGGCACTGGAAAGATGGAAAAGAAAGGTGCATAGGATGGGTATAGAGCTTAGCAATGAATGTATATATACACTCTAGTTTGCTGATGACCAGGTAGTGCTAGCGACCGACAGGGAAGACATGCAGTACATGCTTAGAAAACTGATAGAAGAATATAACGACTGGGAAATGAATGTCAAATGAAATGAACATATTTCCTGTTGTTAGAGCTATGACTACTTGGGTGTTGCCTTTGACAATACAGGAACTAATACACGGGAAATAGAAAAACGAATCACTCAAGCAAAGAAAGTCTTAGGATGTCTCAATGGTATACTGTGGAGTAAAGAGATAACGAAAGGAAGAAAATTTAATATATATGAGACCATGATTAAAACTACTCTTCTTTATGGCCCTGAAACATGGAGAATTAGTGAAAAGAACAAAAAGCGAATAGAAGCAGTAGAGATGGATGCAATGAGAAGATCTTTAGGTATTTCCAGACGAGACCGAATCAGAAATGATGTAATAAAACAACGTATGGGAATAGAAAGAAATATAACTCAAGATATAGAGAAGAAACAATTAAGGTGGTATGGGTATGTTCAACGGATGCCAGCAACAAGACTCCCCAAAAAGTAATAGAATGGCAACCGAATATATATATATATATATATATATATATATATATATATATATATATATATATATATATATATATATATATATACATTCTGGTCTATTCTCTCAAGTGCAGTGTTATTTATTATTACATCTTGGACATCCACTAGCTCGTTATACAGGATTTTTGTCAAGTTGTCAAGATTTTTGTTTTTGTCAAGTTCATTTTTAGGCCAACTTCATTGCTAGCTGAATTCTGTACCATCTGCGATAAATCAAAAATATAAACTTTTTAGTATGGCTATTTTAATTATTTTAATAGTTTTGAAAAATTAAAAATTGTAGTTTAGTTTTGTTTTCATAGAAGTTGGTGTTTAATCATGCAACAAATGACGTACATAATTATGAGCTGTGAGTATATCACTTACGCTTAAAAAAATTTAACTTATTCACTTATTCACGCCAAATTTTTGTTTTCTTATTGAATTACCGACTTATTGTACTTCTATGTAATTCCAGGACAAAAAATTAAACATTTTTTTATACTTTATTTCTTTGTAACACGCAACATCAACTCTAATTCGAAAAGAAAACTAAAAAACTGCTGATTATCTGCATCAAACTCTTTCAAATCGGGGTTCAAGTCTTGCATATATGTAGTGGGTAAATTTCGGTAAAAATTACGAAAAACTTTATCGATAAGCGGCAAATGATCAATTAGATCTTTTTTTTTTCTCCCTACTGATTGGCAGAAGCTTGTCTGTGATTTGAAGCAATGTGCTTGGTACAACGCGTTTTCCTCTTCTTCGGAAATTTACAGATATAAATAATTGGATACGTCTAAACTATGTTTATATTTCACTATTACAATTTTACTGGAACCACTGCACTGGCCGCCACAGGAACTTTTCTCCGTCGATGTTAAACTTTTTAATGCTCCTTTTCCTAGACTGCTGAAATCCAAGAAATATTATTTCATTACCCCTACTTTGAATGGTTTCTTCCTTTTGCAGGATCTTACCATCTGATACCAGTCAGTAGGATGATTGATCTTGAGTATGCTCCCTAATTGTGCATTGTGATTTATAATTTTGAGATTTGGAAGTTTGATAAAAGCGAAAGTGAACATGAAAGTGACTTGCTGGTTCTTATTTTGGCCTCCGCAAGTATATAAGTAGAAAGTTACCTCGTCCACATCATGAAGTTCCAATAAAAGGCGGTAAATACAAGAAGCTATCTGATTGATACCTCTTCCGGTAGTTGATTCGTCCCACATGATACACGTAACTGCATTTATTGCTGAATCGTGAAAGCTAAGGTTAAACTTCCACAGTTGACGCTTATAAAAGACAGTCTTCGCTGTTATAAAGGAGGTTGGAAGGCACTGTTGAAGATCAAAAGTGTATGCTCTTTTTTAGTGTCTAAAGACGCAACCTCCTTATCCACCTGTTTCTCCTTGTAGGCATCGTCTGAGAGCTGATGGTGTTTATCCCCACGTCTGTCACGGGAATTAATTAACGTGCCCAAGTGGATATTTCTACATACCTAGTTATTCACTGACTGAATATTATGTATCCGAATGGCCAAGTAAAGATACATTATTTTAAAGAAATATTTAAAACTCTTCAATATTACTCTTCCACTACAAGTCGATATACCGGTTCTGATACAAAATAAATTGTCAAATTAAAATATTCTCAGGCTCCTACCAAGTAAGCTCTTGTAAATTTGAATTACTCATTTATTCTCCTGACGAAATTGAAAGATAATTATTTCAAAATTCTCTTTCAATATAAAATATCAAATTTAAAAAAGATATCTTTTCTTAAGAAAATATGACTTATCCACTTCTTCACGGATGGTACAGAATTTAGGTCACTTATGAACTCTTGTAGTTTTGCAGAATTACTAGCAATCAGAACGATATCGTTTGCAAATCTTAGATAGCTGAAGTATTCTCCATAAATGCATATGCCTTTTTCTGCCATTTCATTTTGCTAAATATCTTATATATGATTGTTAGAAGACTTATAGGTCTCTAGTTTTTAATATCCCCTTTGCTACCTTTCTTATGAACGAGAACTATGTTTCCTGTATTACAGTGGTCTGGTATGCATCTTGATCTTGGGCAGTTCTTAAATATGCTTGCTAAGATTTTTAACAGGCATCTCAGTTATACTGCTATGCCATTTATTTCGACTACTTTACCGCTTCTCATTTTTGTGATTTTTGATTCTACTTCTTCTATAAGGACCTCTAGTACGTCTTCTTGGTTAGTAGTTGCTTCTTCAACTAACCATTAAAACCAAAATACATAATTATAAGTAAAAGAAATAACAAGTGGAGCTTTATCTAGTTTGCTGCAGAATTTAGTCACGAGATGAACCTATTCTTTTATTTCTGTCTTAAATCCTGGTATTTTCGTTTGTTAGAGCAATGATTTGCATCTTCCCAATGATTGATGCTCTTTTTGTTTTTCTATAGCTTTTCCTGTGTTCATTTGCATTTTCTATCAGTCTTTTAATTTTTTTTTCTTATGCTCTTCTTAATATTTTTTATTATTGTCTTAAACAGTCCTTTGTACTTTATTCTCTGCATGTTACTACTTACTTGCATTTCCCTTTTTTGTTATAGCATTATTATGGTTTTACTACACAGTTTTCTATATTTATTTTGTTATTGCAAGTCTCTGATTTCTTTAGCACTATCATGATAAGTTGTTTTTAAGGGTTAACTGGTGTGTTCCGTTTTTAAGGAGCCCAAAGCTTGCATTTTAACTCTTTCTTAAGCTATTTAAGGTACACTCATAGTACATGATATTCTTCCCAGCGATTTCGTGAATTCGTAAGTGGAGCTAGCTGATTTTTTAGATCAGCTGTGACCCATTTGTCATTATCAGTTAGGCATTTACCGCAAATTTTACCGGTTTGCTCTCATCAGCAAAAGAACAACCCCTTCGATACCTATACCAAAATTTAATCTCTTAGTAGGTATGTTTATATATGTGTAAATATATATATATATATATATATATATATATATATATATATATAATAACTTTCAAAGTCTGTTTTTGAAGTATTATTCTATTTTATGTACTATATTATTTTGATTGTCTTAAACCTTATTTCATTCCTGATATCTAAAAACATATTGATAAAAAACAATATTAATAATAACGGTAAGTTCCGTGGAGTAATAATGACAAATGTCGCGGAAACATCTTTTTCATTATCCCCATTTCGATACTTCTATCTCTCGGGGTTCGATAATAGAACTATAAAATATCTGATAACTTCCATTCTAGCAGTGCGAATGATTACGTAAGAAATACGACGCCAATTTATTGGAAAGCGATCTTTACGATGAGATTGTAAAGACCGGGCTTCAACATGACGATATAAAGATAAACCGAAGTAAAAGAATTTAATTTAGAAACAGAGGCGTTACAATTTTTTTGGGAAACAATTATTGAAGATGCATAAGAAGTTTTATGCAATCAGGTTGTCAATTATCTATACATATTGCAATACTTTAGTGTGAATTTATGTTCTATCTAAAATCTGAATTATAAATTTAACGCAGCAGGTAAAAGAGTATTGTCGATACTCGATATATACACGAGATTATATTATATTCAAATTATATTATATTCAAATAATTCAATAAAAAATATTAAGAAATTGATATTCTCTCTATCTCTAGCTGCTGCAATCCAGTTTGTTTCTATTCTCCTTAGGTCGTCGGTCCATCGGGTGGGTGGTCTGCCTCGACTTCGCTTGTCGGCTCTTGGTCTCCAATATGTTAATACTAATAGAATACTAATAATATTAGAAATATAAAAAAGAATACATTGTTAACTTCTGCCAGACCAGTCAAATTTAAACGAAATGTTAAATTGTAATAAAATACAAATAAATCATTTAATTATATAATCTAAATAATATTTTTAAAAATAATGATTGTATTTATATAAATTTATTGTATTAAAAGTTAAACGAGATAGATGATTCAATATTGTTAATATTCGAATGAAATTTATATCTTTAAAATTTTAATAATCGTGTCGAATCGAAACTTTTATTGATTTGTTTTTTTGGGTATTGGATGAGGATGGTTTAGGTATATGTTTGGTGTTAGTTTGACTTGGGAGAGGTGGAAAGCTATCATTATTTAGCATACCTAATATTTCAAACCTATTCCTCGTACTAACAGCAGATGTGTAAGAGTTTTTTAGACTGTCCTTTGCTTCTAAGAAAGTTAAATTTTTTTTTCGGCCTTATGTCTTTTAATTTCGTTTTGTTCTTTAAATTTTGAACATTGTTTGGAAATAGATTTATGCTCATAATTTTTACAGTGTATAAAATAACTGTCTTGTGGGTCTCTACAGTTATGATCATCATTTTTCTCTTGTCCACAGTTAATATATCTGGTTTTTGTACTGTTGCAATAACGAAATATGTGTCCATGTTGCAAGCATTTGAAGCATTGTATAACTCTATGCGCATAGGGTTCTACGGAACAGGCAACACTGTTTATATATACATATCTGGGTAAAATGTTTCCTTCAAAAGTAAGTAATACCATTTGTCTGGGGACATATACTTTTTCTCCATTCAAGTCAATTTTCCTTTTGAGTCGAGTGACTTCCGTTACTCTTATATTGGATATTATATTATCAAAAAGATATTGGTCATTAAAAGCAGTATCTACGTTTCTTATTATGCCTTTTCGTTGAAGTAAATTATTTGGAATATATGCTTTTAGTTGTTTCTCCTTTAAATTTTCATTTTTTACTAAACTATTTGCATCTTTGGGGCTTTTAACTTGTACTCTTACCCTATTCTTCCCTACTCTGTCAATACTAAGAATATTCTTGATTGCTAATTTTTTATGTAAAATATGACCTACCTTCATAGAATGCAGTTTGCCAATATTTTCTTCATTTGTTTTTTCAATGAATACATATACCTTATCCGTATAGAGATAACCTTTTTGTAGATTAAACAGCTTAATTACTTTTTCCTGTTCCTTGGTTTGTAGGCATTCTTCCACTTGGTCCATATTTTGGGTCCCCCCTTTGTCAGGGGAAGAGTTTTCATCCATTTTTGTAAACTACCACTACATACACACAAACAGAAACAATAATAAACACTTAAATAAACACAAAAACTGGGTTTATTGTCCGGAGTGAAATTGGTTTATTATTGATAGTCACAAATAACTGGTCTTAATAACTATTTAAGCACCTGTAAATATACCTGTTCTTTCTATGTTAAATTAACTAACTCTTGTACTAAATAAGTTTTCCATTTGGGTGCTGATGAGGGTGACAGCCTATCACCGAAAATTTTACATTTAGAATAAAGTTCTACACCAAACTGGCTCATATCATCTCTAGCCGATCCTTGACTTGACGCTTCCCCGAAAGTTACCTACCAAAAAATTATATATATATATATATATATATATATATATATATATATATATATATATATATATATATATATATATATATATTGTGACGATTGGGGTTTATAGAAAATAATTTATAAGTTATATACTACATAATATTAGATATAAAAAAGTATTTGATTATTTTAAATAAGTTATATACTAGAGAATTTTATAAAAATATATTTATGTGAGGGCATTTTAAGAAATTAGCATATAATAATTGTAAAAAGTTGTATTTTAGTAGTTATGATTTTGTAGATATTTTTAAGTGAGCCATGTGACTAGGCAACACACTATACCCTCCATTCCTAAGTGTCATTTTAAGAATTTTACGAATATAAGTGGGGTTATATTGTTTGAAATGTGTATTTTATTAAATTAGAGTGTTAGTTACTAATTTGAATGTTTATTCTGATCTGAAAAGCCTAAATGTCAACAAAATTATCAATGGAACATTAACGAATTCTCCAGAGTGCAGAGTGTGACCATTGTTTACAGTAGAACATTCTCGAAATAATGATTATGGCGGTGGATCGAACAGATATTTTTTTCGAGAACATCTATATGAAAGTAATGGAACAAATTGGAACATGATCTCTTACCAGATGGTTCTGGAATATCCAAAAGGATATAAATACCCGTGATTTGGATTCAAGATGGCAGTTTTTTAGTCAGAAGTCAGGCCAGTTCATTATGAAAGTTAGTAGACACATTTAGTGAAGTAAATTGTTCAGAATTTTCAAGAAGTCAGTCAGAAAAGTTTAGGAAGAAATATGAAAGTTAGTTGGAGTCAGTGAATCAAGTACAAATAGTCCAATTGTTTAATATAGTGAGTTAAATGAAGATTAAAATTATGCATATATTTAATGCACATTTATAATTATACACAAATAATTATTGAAGATTATAAAAGTATATTAGAAGAATATTGGATGGACATTGGAAGAAATTAAATTATATTATGGTTGGAGATTAGTATAAATCAACTTATAATAATTGAATATTGGTATATTGAAAAGAAGAATAAATATAAATGCTGTTTGCTGGTTTGGTTGGTGGTGTATAAATGCTGGTGAAGAAAAATATATCTTAAATTGGTAGAAGCTGATAATTGGAAAAAGAAATTTCACAAAAACAAGGATAACCCAAGTACGAAGACATTCAGTGGTGATTAGAATATATATAGTGGAAAACAGTTCATTTAGGCATTCAGTGAAAGAAAGGTACAAAATTTTGTTAATATAATTTAGTTAATGTCATAACAATTTCAATTTTGAAGATAGTTTGTTTAAATTTTACATTGTCTATAGAATTTAATTAGTTTTATAAGAGTATCAATTTAAAGATAGTTTATTTTAAATTTACATTGGCTAGGTTAGATATATATGTGTGTTCCATAATAGTTATAATAAAGATAATTTAAAAAAGTACTTACAAACTAATTCTTTGAGAACCGCGATAAAAACCCTATATTATTAAAAATACTCATTGCTCATCATTCAAACAAAAAACACATCATAACAATATATATATATATATATATATATATATATATATATTAAACCTAGAACTCAGATTACAGAAATTAATATTAAACTTACCAGTTTTCTGAGTTGAATCGCGTCGATTATCATTGCGCCGAACTTTCGACATCCTCTTCGATATCTTCTTCAAGCTTCCGAGGTCTTAGTCTCCCGAGCCCCAGACGCTACTACACTAATCACTGATCAATGCATTACTAGTGCATTGCATACTAATGCAATATTGCGAAAGAAGCGATTTCGAAAAAGGACGCATTGTAGGCATGAATGAGACCGGTTTTGGTTCACATGAAATTTTACGAAGAGTTAAAGCTAATTCATTATCAGTGGTCCAATAATGAGACTTATTGATGACGTGGATAGTCTGGATGTCCTATAATATTGCAAGACCGTTATTTACGCTATCTCAAACACTTCTTGTTCTCAGACATAGACGGAACAACGTACATCAAGAAATAGATAATGTTGCAGCTACAGGAAGGATAGCCTTGAGAAAAAATAGTTAATCAAAGAATATTTAGACTGAGTGATTACCGTCCGCTTTTGTTGTAACTTTTGACACCATAGCCTAAGGCTCGACTCTTAAAATGGTGCAGGGTTTTTGTCTGCTTTAGTGATGAATTTAGGTTTTGTTTAGTTGGCGCTGATGGACGCATAAGGTAAAGACATTTTCGAAATTAGAGACTTAGTATAGACTTGTATGTTGAATGTCATCAACAGTAAGATAATCAGGTACTATGTTATGGGGGCATAATAACCAAGCTCTATGGTATGGGGTGCTATATGTTTACAAAGCAGATCACCTCTAGTTCTTATTAGCGGCACTATAATACCTCGACAATATATTGGTGAAATACTGCAACCGGTTTTACTTCCATACCTAAAAAGCCATTCCAAATGCAATCTATCATTAAAATAAAAAAACTAAAATAAAAATAAAAAATAAAAACTCATATTGTCCGTAAAACCATGGAGTTCATGCAAGAATCTGGTATAGAGACTTTGGAGTGGCCATCAAGATCAGGGAATTTGTCACCCATGAAACATGTGTAGGATGTAGTAGGTCGAAACCTAAATCGATTACCACATCCTCCAGCAAATTTAGAAGACTTGTGACAATGTATTAGAAGAATCTGGATGAGTATTCTACTATAGACCACTTAATTCGATAAATATCCTATAGAGTAACTGAGTGTATCGAAAATCAAGGAGGAGCCACTCATTATTACCTTTTTTGAAAAAATGACGTTGCTAATTTGTTTATAATGTTATCAAATAATAAGAATATTATAATGTGCACTTCGACCTTTCGATCTACCACGACTAAAATACTTCGCTAAATAGTTTCTAGTACTGATGAACTTAAATAAATAAATAAAGCAGAAAGACCTTTGAGATTTAATTTCAATGCAGGACTCCTGCCATCCGCTTATATGTGTGATTTGGAATTCTGTTTTTCTCCATGTTTAAAAGTTTTACTGTACTTATACTTTTTACATACTTCTGTTCTCTGCTAGACTTATAAAAACTATAAAAACTAATTTATTTCTGTTTTTTTATTTAAAAAAATTAACCCTTTACCAAGTCCATGGTTATAGTGTATTTTTTTAATTCACTTTTATCAAATTGACAGATAAATATTGTAGTTATTTTTTGAAATTTTCTCCATAATTGTAAGGTTGTTGATTTACTTTTAGATTGAACTGATGATCTGTATGGATTCATATACAAAACGTTTTACGGTGTTTCATTAAAAAATGAATTAGCAAGATTATTTGTTTTCTTTTCCACTTTGTGACCGATAACCTTTCCACAAGTATACTTGTGAACTAAATTTTGTATATATGTATATAAAATCTTTACTACAATCAAACCGCTTGTGTTAAGGTAGACCAAGAGGTTTCAGCTAAAGTTTCTATTAAGCGTGGTGTCAGACAGGGATGTGTTATGTCACCGATGTTGTTTAATGCCTACACTGAACCAGTTTTTGAAATAGCGTTAAATAATCGCCGTGAAGGTGTTAAGATCGATGGTGAAATTATTAACAACATCAGATACGCCGATGACACCGCAATAATGGCAGAGAGTCTAGAAGATCTTCAAACCCTGTTAAATGCTGTAAATAACGAATTCACTGAAAAGGGCTTAACAATCAACGCAAAAAAAAACAAAATGGATGGTGGTCGGAAAAATTAATATCGAAGACTCAGTACTAAGATTAGATAACAAAATCCTGGAAAGGGTGAAACACTTTAGATATCTGGGTAGCTGAATTGACTGTAGGGTTGAAAGTGACGAGGAAATTTCGACCAGAATAGAACTCGCACGGAAAAACTTTATTAACTGACGTTCTGTATTATGCAGTAGAAGTCTGTCGTTGACCACACGTCTAAGAGTATTGAAGTGCTACGTCTGGTCCACTTTGTTCTATGGATGTGAAACCTGGACAACAAAAATCGCATGCTCAGAATCCCGTGGACAACACACATAACTAACGAACGCGTGCCTAGAGACCGTGCACAAAGAGCGAGAATTAATCAACATCATCAAAATGAGAAAGGTCCAATACTTCGGTCATATAATGAGAGGACCTAAATATCGCTTACTCCGGTTAATCATTCAGGGCAAAATCGAAGGAAAACGGTGGGTCGGAAGAAAACAACTGTCCTGGCTGCGTAACATTAGACAATAGACAGGTCGAACGGTCGAGCTGTTTCATCTAGCTGCCGACCGAGAATCATTTCATCAGCTTGTCAATATTGTATATATATATATATATATATATATATATATATATATATATATACACAATATATATATATATATATATATATATATATACATATATATATATATATATATATATATATATATATATATATATATATATATATATATATATATAGGAGAAAATTGTGTCCATAACAAAACCGAACCCTAATGAACATAAAGGACATTTTTATATACTTAAATTTCAGGTACATTTATGTTCATTACCGACCGAGCGGTCGTTTTTTCTCCGTGTACTAATGGGCGTCGGATTGCCCTAATGGAGGTGTACCCGCCAGTAATTGTGAAAGAGTCATAAAGCCATCACAGTGTAACAGCGCTAAGTGTACAATTATGACAAATTGTAACTACGTTACAAAATTAAACCTAAATTTCCGGAGTGAGCAATTTCAGTGAGGATCTTCAGCTCGGCCAGGGTACATTATTTATTTAAAATCCCATTTTGATATAACAACATGCAAATTGGGAACAATAAAGTAAAGCCTCGTGATATTTGTATAGTTTAGAAAAACAAAATGTTCAGAGCTGTGTTGTTGAGCAAATTTATCTAAATTAAGTGAATAACAAAGTTTAAAAAAGTAAAATTGCTCATACAATGCGAAAACTAAAAATGGTCAATTATAAAGAGTTTTAAGTCAATAAATGAATAAAGAACAGATACATTACATAACGCACCAAATGTTAAAGCTAGTAGAAAATTTGTGTAATTTTTATTTTAAGTTTAAATTACTACATTTGAGTCACTTTAAGAAGTGAACATAATATTAATAATAAATAAAAAAAAAGCGCATACATCAGCCTGTTTTGTGATCAGAGTTAATATCTTTTATTATTTGTGTTATAGTGGCTGTTATAGTTTCTCTGTGTACAAGTTGAATCACATCTTATTGTCTAATACAATTTGAAGGCTTTAGTTAGGTCGATAAAACACGTGAATGCAGGTGTATTAAATTCTACTGCTTTCTCCCCTGCCGAAACCTCTGTTGCTCTTCGCATATTTAATACGTTTCAACATATTTTCTTAGCAAGTATCTGAGTTACTAATTTCAAACTGGTGTCAAGCAACGTAATAGTTCGTTAGTTAGATGGGTCATTTTTGTCCCCTTCTTTGACTATAGGGATCGGTATACTTGATTTCCTTTCCTTTCCGTTCCCTATTCTTGCGTTTAAGTAGCCTAATATTGTAACTTTTCATATATAATAATAATTGTATTCATTTGATCTTGTAATGTATTGTAAAAGGCTTCAGTTTCTTCTTCGGTCTTAATTATATCTGGAGCATATACTGATATTAAATGTATTTTACTATTATCCATTTTGAGTATTCTGTTTCTCGTTATCCTTTTTTTTCGCCGTTTTCGTCGTCATTTGGTTACGTCTTGTTTCCGAGGCTTGTTGATCGGTTCTTTGAGCACCGATTCTTTTTTAAGATAGCTGTTTGTTAACCTTGCCTATCAACCCTCCACTTTTTTTTGGGCTTGGGACCGGCTGTGATAACTACCAAGCTGCTTGATCCACCCGATAGTCATACCAGGCAGCGTTGACGCCTTAAGTGCGTATGATTAATTGCTTCAAATTGAAACAGTGGGTCAAATTTTAAAGATAGTCTGTACTTTCTTTAAAATTTTACTAAAACAAGATTATTAAACGCAAAGATAGTCGGCTTTTAACACATGTTTGATTGCTTGGAGCGTGATTTCGCGATTGTGATGTCGGTATGAACAATTTGGTTTTGTCGCTGAAAGACATGAGGGTCGTCAACGTGAAACTACTCCTCGACAGAATCGGTAAGTAGTTGGATTAGCTCGTCAAAACGTTCATATAACTGCAATTAAACTCTACCCTCCTCCTCTATCCTTTATCCTTCGTAAGGATGTGGTGACGTTATGGTACTTGACGAATGGCTATCCATTCTTCTCTCTCCTGGGCGCGGTATGCTGCCTCAGACAGAGAGTAAGCGGTAGCGCACTTTATTTGGTCTAACCATCGGAGTGGCGATCTTCCTCGAGGTCTTTTACCATCTACCTTGCCTTCAACCACCAACCTCTCCATGCCTTCCATTAGTCTGGTAATGTGTCCAAAGTACCTCAATATATTTTGGTTGATAATTGTGGTAAGCTTTTACTGATGTCGAGTTCTGTCAATATTGAGACATTTGTGCGATGTGCTGTCCAGGGTATGCGCATCTTTCTACGATATACCTACATTTAAAAGGCCATTATACGTCGTGAGTCGAACTTTTTAATGGTCCAAGTTTCTGACGCATAGGTAGCGATAGGAAAGATAAGCGTCCGTACTAGGCGCAGTTTCGTGTTCCTGGGTATGTCCGTATCTTTCTAGATTTTAGTAAGTTTGACCGTTGCTGATCTGGCCATTGTAAGGCGTCGACGTATCTCTTCTTCGCATCCACCATTGTTTGTGATACAAGAACCTAAGTAATTGAAAGGGCTTACCACTTTAAACCCCGCTACGTTTCGTATTTCCGGCTGGATATTTCTAGTTCGATCGATTATCATTACCTTGGTCTTCTGTACATTAATTTTAAGTCCATATTCACGACTAATAGTATCTAGTCTGTTCATGATATATTCAAGGTCATTTGTTGATGATGCTAGTACTAAAGTGTCGTCAGCATAGCGGATATTGCTGATTTTTCGGCCTCCGACTGATATTCGTCCTTGCCATCCGTCGAATACAATACGCATGATGTGTTCGCTATATATATTGTAACCGAACATTGAGGAATAAATTACATGAAACTGGCCTGCACGTCAGATCCTTGAGGATTACCATGTTACGTCATGGAAATCGTGGACTCAGATTAAAGTGGACTCAAGAACAGGTGCACTGTGGCTTACAAGAATGGAGTTCTATGTTATTCACAGATAAAGCTAGGTTTTGTTTCTACCCTAATTAAAGAAAGTGAAAGTTTGAAGAGGAGCTGGTTGACAGGGTGTTTATCTATATAGTGGTCTTTGAGTTATGATATGGGCTGGAATAATTTTTCATCATCGTACTGTTACCGTTTTTGACATTTTAAATCAATATCAATTTATTGATCATATCTTAGAATCTGTTGTCATTCCATTTTCCATTGCGGCACGTCCTGATTTGCATTACATGCATCATAATACAAGGCCACATACTGCAGCAACAGTAAGAGATTGGTTTCAGAATGAGGATGTTTAATATTTGCGAAAAATAAAATACAATAAGTGACATAAAATCTGAACGGGTCACAGGAATAGAGATAGAACGGGCCAATCAACACTCGGCCTGGCGAGGAACGGAAAGTCTCAATCAGTACAATGTTGTGCTGTGAGTACGGTGTTGTCAGATCAATACTTCGACACCACTCGGTTTCTCTTGCGGCAGCTGCTCCATCTCCTCTAACGCACTTCGATGGAGGAGGAACTTGTGGTGGGAATGTGTGTGTATAAAGCGCTGATGGTACCAAGGCAATGCATATCGTTACAATAAATAGATAATAAATATATATTTATGGTATGTACAGCATTTGCTCAAAATAAACGGTAATAAAAGTGAATATTTGATTTAGTTTTTAATTTACATTTTCAAAATATGCACCATTGCGGGACAAACAAGCTTCATAATGTTTTTTTACATTGTCCAACATATTTATAAAGAATCGCTGTTGCAGTTGTTGAAAACTGGTTAGTATCCTTTGGTGTAGTTTTTCAATATCTGCTGACGAAACTACAGACTTAAATACAGATTCCTTCCTCCTTTCAAGTTTATTTATCACTTGTTGTCATATCAGGTGAGTGAGAAGGGTACTTAAAGTCTGTTCCCTGAAAAATAATTCTGTTTTCAAATTTTTCGTAAAGTAAGGCTCTATCCTTCGCCAAGTTTTGCTATGCATCTGCAGATTCAGTGCGGAGCAAAAATTTCGTAAATATCAAACAGTAGGTGTAATAACTTTCTCTAACTTTCTTAATAATAGCGCTCTTGGTTAACAGTAATTAGATGCTTGTTCTATCTTTAACAACATAAGGACCAATAATCCCATGCCCAAATCGTTGAGCTTCTCCATCGTATAAGACTTACTTTGGTAACCTTTGGCAAGTTGAATCAGGAGCGGCTGATGCTTTAGAAAGAATAGTAACACTGAAGTAGAACTGGGCAGGTCACAAGATCGAATGACAAATAACAGATGAACAAAGCGGATACTGGAATTAAGACCATGAGATGATACCTACCGAAGCAGAGTCGTTTACCAACACGTTGGATATAGGAATTGAATGCAAGAGGCACAAGATCGAAACACACTGAAAATTATAAGGGAGATCTATGTTCAGCAGCGGACAAGCGAATATTGAATGATGATGATGATAAATTCCATGCCCAGAGGCAGTAAAGCAAATGGTAACTTGTTTACTGTGTAGTGTTTAGATGGCCACTGCAATGATTTGGGAGTTCAAATCCAAGAAATCAAGTTGTGTGTCCTGCTAGAACGGTTAAGGTGAATGTTACTTTTGTCCGAGAACCATACTATTCTTAAAAATTGGGATATTCTTACAGTAAACTCAATACTTAGTAAACTTCTCTTGGAAGTTTTTTTGCAACGTTTAGTCTTTGTCCAATTTGAATGCGGTAAGGAAAACTATTAGGAGATTTGAACAGTTGACATGTGGATGTTTAACTGATTTTCAGTTTATACGCAATATATTGAAGGCTTCGTTTTGAAGAATCTAAGATCTGATCGAGGACGAATCCTTGATTATTGTTACTAAAAACTATTTTTAATCGATCGGAAGAGACCTTGCGTTGATACAACATACAGCCAATGTTACGAAATTTCTCAACAATTGCCTACATTACATTTTTACTGGGAACTGTCTTGTTAAACACGTGTCTCGATATTTTAAAGACACTTGTTTCAAACTGGGATCATTAAGTCTGTGTCAGACGGTCAAATATTTGATTAAACTAATTTGAGCAAACTGACGTAATGATCATAATTACAGTTTATTTAAATTTTAAAAATCTACCTGTCACACGATCATTCAAATTTGATCAAACTGATGTATGTCAATAAAATTAATTGTCTTTTTTTTTCTTATTTATTAATTATTTGTGCTTAATTTACGAGTAAAATGTTTCTCATCAACAA
Source organism: Diabrotica undecimpunctata (assembly GCF_040954645.1). Classification (NCBI taxonomy): domain Eukaryota; kingdom Metazoa; phylum Arthropoda; class Insecta; order Coleoptera; family Chrysomelidae; genus Diabrotica; species Diabrotica undecimpunctata. Next base: position 48,669,919 of record NC_092803.1, on the reverse strand, counting down.
TGAAAATAAACAGGCCGAAAGAATTTTTTTATAATAATGTGAATGCTTCACACGTTATAAACAACTTCTGTCTCGATATAAATCAATTATGTAGAAGCCTGTTCTTGACTTCAAGCTTTTCTAAACTTTTATTTTTATTTTATAACAAAACCAGTGATTTTGCCCATTGCATACTACTGAGATCCAATCAAAATTTAAAAAAATATAAATAAAAACGGCTCGTGGCACTTGGAGAGTGCCGACAGAAGTGAATACTTCTTACAGCGCGTTATTACTATGTGGGTTAATGAAACTTTACGTCTGCTTATTACTGAAGTGTTAATATTTTTTATCACACATTTAAGTGCTTTAAAATTTAAAAAATCCTAATTTTTTTCTTTTAAAATTTTGTTTAATGGTTTTAGTAATTCTTAAATATTATATACAATTTATTTATTATTTAGTTTTCAGTATTATCTTGTATTTACGTTTAATAACTTCATTTTGATTATCATTACATTTACTTTTATTTTATTTATTTTATTTTATTTTATTTTATTTTATTTTATTTTATTTTATTTAATTTTATTTTATTTTATTTAATTTTATTTAATTTTATTTAATTTTATTTAATTTTATTTAATTTTATTTAATTTTATTTAATTTTATTTAATTTTATTTAATTTCATTTAATTTCATTTAATTTTATTTAATTTTATTTCATTTTATTTCATTTTATTTCATTTTATTTCATTTTATTTCATTTTATTTAATTTTATTTAATTTAATTTACTTTAATTTAATTTTACTTACTTTTATTTAATTTTATTGAATTTTACTTAATTTTATATAATTTTACTTAATTTTATTTAATTTTATTTAATTATGTTTAAAGTTATTTAATTTTATTTTATTTTAATTATTTTTATTCAATTTTATTTAATTTTAATTTTATTTTATTTTAATATTATTTTATTTTGATAAAACGTTGACGTTTGTTAAATTTTGTGAATGAATGACGAAGTAGTAAAATTTCCGAGTATAGATATTTGAATCATCTATTTGTAGAATGAATTAGCAATAAATAAACCGTATCATTTCAAGAACAAAATATGATTCAAATGTCAGATGTTGGTAGTTCAGATTTCTTTCCTAGGTGGCGTAATTACCCTACCGGACAGTGTGACTTCTCGTCCCATCCTTTTATATAGAAAGATGAAAAGACAAATAAACCATACACTGTAAAGGAAAAAAAGAAAAATGAATTTCCTTACCTAATATCTAACTGCTGATTGACTTGTTGATTTGTCTTTATATTTTGCCCAATCAAAATTAAAGTTTGAACAAACTGACCTTGAAAAATAGAAGATACTTTATTTTTAGAGGATTTGATCTAACTCAAGATGTGACGCCATATGCTTTTAATTTTTTGGTATGGACAAACTAGTTTGATCAAATATTTGATCGCCTGACACGGACTTTATGCCGCCCATTTCCGTATTAGCGGAAGTAATGTTCGACTATAAACACTGTCTCCTAAGACACTCTTAATATGACAGTTAGCGACAAATAAACCCAATAAAATAATTAGGACGGAACAAAAAAAGAAAAATGAGATCCAGCTGTCGTTGACTAGGAAACAGCACAATATATAAAGATCAACAATTCAATATTCACAAAAAATAACAGAAAGAATTAAAAACGTATTCGAGAGAACGAGAAAATATTATTTTCCTTTGGAAAGATATTAACAAAGAAGTTTATACTTATTTGGTCGAATGCCAAAAAGGTTTTTAACGTGGTAAGATACGAGAAACTTTTAAAACTACTCTTTTAGAAACTTTTAAAAATACTGGAAATACTAGCAAGAAAGACGGTATATGAAAGAACAACTGATGAATAATAAAAATATTTAGTACATATTATAATAAGTGGTGCATATAATAAAAATAGAAATATAATATAATAAATGTATAATAATATAATAAAACGTATCCAACTGATAATTCAGTATAAAATTGAATGAAACGAAGCACTAAACAACTAGAATAGCATGGCTAGATAATTTAATAGGTTTGTTTATCCATACAACTTAAGAGTTTTTTATGACCATAATGGTAGTATATTCTTTAACCTTCACGGTACGATATAAAGAATATGAAGAAAAATATAAAGACGTAGGGTAATGCAGGAGGAAAGAAGAATGGGGATAAGTAGAAAAAAATCATGAATATAATTTTTAAACATTTTATAAGTTGTTGTCTTTTATTTAAAACTGATATTTCATTTATATTGTTCTGAAGCTATTTTCTTGTGGCATTTTAAATTAATTACTATTTAAATGGGAATAAAAAGTTTCACAAGTTTACAAAAATTGTCAAGAAGATGGGACTGAACGAAAGAGATATTCAAATAATTGCAATTCGTATTGAAATCGAGCTGATTCAGGCCGATATTGAAACTGAACTAATTTATAAAATTATAACAAATGAAATACCAACTACCATTTAAATGGGAATAAGCCACAATTAAAGGTTAAAATACGTTTATTGACGTTATAATTTCCACTTCGGAAATCGTTCTCAAAATGTATTATTATATAATAATGTTTGTATTTTGAGAACGATTTCTGAAGTGGAAATTGAAACGTCAATAAACTTATTTTAACCTTAATTATGGCTTATTCCCATTTAAATGGTAATTGGTATTTCATTTGTTATAATTTTATAAATTAGTTCAGTTTCAATATCGGCCTGAATCAGCTCGATTTCAATACGAATTGCAATTATTTGAATATCTCTTTCGTTCAGTCCCATCTTCTTGACAATTTTTGTAAACTTGTGAAACTTTTTTTTCTGTAGTCCGTGAAGCAAATATAAATATCACAATAATGTCGAACTAAAATTTTAATATTTCTTTTTTTTATTGCGCCATCTTCTATCCAAGATTGGCGATCAAAATGAACAATTGTAGCTTTAGAAACAATTGCACAAAAGATATCTGCGGATGAGCGGTCAAACCATCCCCTCAGCTCCTTTAGTCATGATTTCTGGTATCTTTCTGCTGATATTTTACCCTATATTTTACCTTCTACATTAACCAAGTATTGTATTTTCTCTCTTTGATTGTGTGTAGGAGTTCTTTTTGTTTACTTATGCGCCGTAGTACCCCATTATTGCTAACTTTTTGTCTTCTCCTTGCCGTTTGGCGATCGATGCGTATGCATGCTCACATCGTTTCTTCGGACCACCAAAGGAATTTGTTCGATTCAACTTTTATAATCACTGCATGGACTGCTGCCGTGATCGCTGTCGTCTTTCTAAGGCGAACGGTACCAAATAAAAGCGCGCACACACATCAATCTTTGTATTTGCGATTTTTGTACACTTCTCAAGATGGATCGCTCCGTTTTGAAACATAATTATATATTGTTCATTGTTATTTTATTTTCTACACCTAACAAACCTTCGTAGATTAACAAACGTCATCGAATAAATGTCGTATAGCGCTTCCTTTCATCACGTGCTTATAGGAAACAAAGTCCAACCTTTTGTTACCAACTTGCATGTAATTTCTCTTTATCCTCTTTTGGATATCATCTCTAACGTCCATTAAAAAACTTAGCTTCATAAGTTTAGACTTCTATGTCTTATACAGCTACTTTTTTCTTCTACTTCTTTAAGTGCCCTCTCCGCTACGGAGTTTGACAATCATCATTGCTATTCGTATCTTTGAAGCTGTTGCTCTAAATAATTGGTTAGATGTGCACTGGAACCAGTCTCTTAAATTGTGCAGCCAAGATATACGTCGTCTCCCCACGCTTCGTTTGCCCTGAATCTTTCCTTGGATAATTAACTGGAGCAATCGGTACTGATTCCCTCTCATCACATGACCAAGATATTCCAACTTTCTTCTCTTGATGGTGATCAACAGCTCCCGTTCTTTGTTCATTCTTCGAAGAACTACACTATTTGTTACTGTGTCTGTCCAAGGTATTTTCAAAATTCTTCTGTATATCCACATTTCGAAGGCCTCTAGTTTATCGGTATTGCTCCTGTTTAAAGTCCAAGTCTCTACTCCGTACAGCAGTATCGAGAAGATATAGCATCTAACTAATCTAATTTTCAGGTTTAAGTTAATGTCATGACTTCCCAGAATGTCCTTCATATTAACAAAAGCAGCTCAAGCCTTTCCAATTCTAGTTTTTATTTCTTCTGTGATGTCATTGTTGTTATTAACGCTTGTTCCCACATCCGTTCGATTTTGTTATTGTGAATGTACAGGTTTGCATTCAATCTTCGTTTTTTTTAAATAATCTTGAATTTCGTCTTCTTGACGTTCATTGTTAACCCTTTCTCTTCACTAGCTGTGACTACCTTGTTTAAAATGGCTTGCAGGTCTTCTACTGTCTCAGCCATTAAAACCGTATTATCTGCGTATCTAATATTATTAATTGGTTGGGCGGTAACTTTTATCCCAATCTCTTCTTCCTCCAATGCTTTCTTCATAATTTCTTCCGAATAGAGATTAAATAGCATTGGTGACAGCACACATCCTTGTCTAACTCCTTTTTTAATTTAAATTTCATTTGTTGTGCTATTTTTGATGCGTGCGACTGCTTTCTAATTATAATACAGAGTATATATTATTCTTATATCGCGAGTGTCTAAGTGTTTAGCTTCCAAGATCTCTAAAAGTTGGTCATGCTTGACGTTATCAAACGCCTTATTGTCATCAATGAAACAAGCAAATACATCTTGATTCACATCCAAACATCTCTGTGTCAAGATGTTAAAGGCAAATAATGCTTCGCGAGTTCCATATCCCTCCCGGAATCCAAACTGAGTTTCTCCGATATCTTCTTCCAATTTTCTGTAAATTCTATTGTGAATTATTTTAAGGAATATTTTTAAGGTGTGGCTCATCAGACTGATCGTGTGATGATCACTGCACTGCTTAGAATGTGCCTTCTTGGGAAGAGGGACAAACGTTGATCTTAGCCATTCTTCAGGAATTATACTGTTTTCATAAATCTTGTTAAATAAGTCTACTAACAAGTGGATTCGATCTTCGTCTATCAACTTTAGTATATCCGCTGGTAGCTCGTCTGGTCCTGGAGCTTTGCTATTCTTTGATGACTTCACCGCTTGCATTACTTCTTCTTTGCTTATTTCTGGACTTATCTCCTCTGGAAAATTATCACAAGGAGGCTGCCTTTGATCGTCAAACAGTTCTTCTATGTATGTCTGCCAATGTTTTAGTGTCTCCTCTGTTTTCATTATCCTGTTCTCTTTTATCATGTTCCTTTTTTACGTTTAACCAAATCATGTGTTTTAATTAATTTGTTAATATAAAATCATAGATCATAAATGTTGGTAGATTTTAACGTTTTTTTTAACTGTTTTAACTTAAAAGTCGTCTATTACTTCTTTTCAACAATTTCCGTGCTTATTATTTTCATATTATTCTATTTTCTATATATTTCCTGGTTTCTTTTTAAACGAAAATTTGTATTAATTTTTAAAAATTCGCCCTTTTAGAGTGAAACATTTTACATCAAATATAAAAAAAACTTCAGTACATTTTAACTGGTATTAAAGAATGCATAAATATAAAACTGATTTTAAAATTATGGTAAGTTTACAAACTTACTTTATTAAAAACTAAATAACTGACGAAGTTATTCCAACAATTTCTTTTATGTGTTTTTATCCACCTCTGTCTTTCAAAACAAAACGTTATCTATCCTATAAACAAAATCGGACTCACAGATATCGGACAAAATGCAACTAAATACCAAAGATAGTTTCAAACAATCGTAATTTTCTATCGACATTCAATTCCGAGCTTTTACTTCAAGATAAAAAGAATGAACTGCTTTGTGTACATTTAACGTGACACAAAAAATAAAGAATATAGAACGTTTTACTATATTAGAATGTAGTCTGCCTGAGAAATTATCTTTGAAACTGGTAAATCTGTATTAAAATTTTTTCTATAAACTTTATTTAAAATGTCGATTTTAATTTATTCTATTTATTTACTGCCTTTTCATTTCCTATTGCCTATTTTTTCAATTACATATAAATACACATCAGCAATATTTTGACCTAAAATTTTACGCCCTACATGCGTCTGTAGATCATCTCACAGCCCAGGAAAGGAACTGATATTTTTATCTTAATAAATATATACCTATCAATGTTTTATCTAACTTAGTTTTGTTTAGGTTAGGTTGGGTTAAGTTCCCTTTCTAGGCTATGAGTTGACCTACCGACGCCCGTAGGCACTCATATATTTTATCTTAATAATATACACCCATTAATATAATTTTATCTTAATTCGATTTGTTAATGTTAAGTTGGGTTAGGTCATCTCACAGCCCAAGAAGGGAACTTATATATCTTATCCTAATAATACACAACCCATTAATATAATGTATCTTAATTAGTTCTGTTTAGGTTAGGTTGGGTTAGGTTAGGTTAGGTTGGGTTAGGTTAGGTTAGGTTAGTTTAAGTTCCCTTTCTGGGCTGTAAGATGGACTACCAACGCCTGTAAGGGAGTAAGGTAACACCAATTAATATATTTTATCTTAATTGGTTTTGTTCAGGTTAGGTTAGGATCATAGACACATAATACAAGATAGACTGACTGCTGCAATACAGTAGCGTTTCTCCAGTGCGACAGAGAAAACTGACGCAAAGCAGTACCTGGATCTCTGTGTATTGGGCCCAGTTTATCGACCACGTGACCTTCTTATTAGTCATTTAGGACGATAAACCTGGCAACCTTGCGTCAGTTTTCTGTGTCGCACTGGGGAAACGGGCTGATATTGCAACGATCAGTTAATTTTGTACTATATGTCTATGGTTAGGATAGGTTGAGTTTCCTCCCTCAGCATATATTTTATCTTAATAATATACACCCATTAATATATTTTATCTTAATAATTAGTTTTGTTTAGGTTAGATTGGGTTAAGTTAGGTTGGGATAGCTAACAGTCAAGGTAAAAAACCAATATATTTTATCTTAATATTATACACCCAATAATATTATTAGAGTTAATATTAATCAGACACACCCACTAATATATTTTATATTAATTAGTTTTTTTAGGTTAGATCGGGTCAGGTTTGGGTTAGGATGGTTTAGGTTAGGTTAGAATTGGTTAGGTTAAATACATAAGCTTCAAGATTTATGTAAGGAGGCTGTGCCTGTAGGAGTGTTTTGCTCCCTGGCTTCTCTTCATGCAGCCAAAAAAGATTTTCCTTGCCGTTTGTCTGCTAGATGTCCAATATTTCCCTTACGTCCAATACGTCCCTTATTAGGTCCTTACTGGAATTTATAAGTAAGGCAATATTTTTAGCGCTTTCCACGATTTTCCATATCGATCTTACACAGGAGCCCTGTTAATCTACTACGTATTGTTCCAATTGTATATGTACCACCGAAGCGAGTACAAAAACTTAACGTGTTCCACATTTAAATATGAATCATTAATATATAATAGTACTGAAAATAGTACTTTTTCTTTAAAAATTCTGTTTAATGATTTTAGTCATTTTCAAAATTTTTGCCGCATTTCAATCTCCACCTTTTCGGTCGTTCCATTCATCCTCATTTATAACTCTATCTCTCATTGATTCCTTTTCACCATTCTAATGCTAGTCTTCCTCTTCTTTTTCTATGACATGGTTTAAGGCCTGTTTTGGCCATCGTTCGTCTTCCATTTGCTTTACATACCCGTACCATATAAGTTGTTAGGATTCTATTTTACCTAGGGTATTGTAAATCCTTCCTGTTCTTTTTCTTATTTCTTCATATAGGATGTGATCAAGTCTAGATATCCAATACGCTTTTTAGATAATTCATTTATATAACTTCTTTTTGTTTTATACAACTTTTGAAGTTTTTTATCCTCTTTCATCATAATTTGTTAACAGTGAGATCTGCACGTCAGAATCTTTCTCTTGGTCTTCGGCTTTCTACCTTTCTTTCTACTAGTTTCATGGTCTCCGTTCTTCTAGCTATGTGGCTTGGGTGTTTTTACTCATACCTCTTCAGGTTTAAGAAAGCGGCTAGAAGCAGATGCCCTTACTGCGGTTTGGTCGAGACTGTGTCAGATATACTGTTGAAATGTGTAAGATGGAGTAGAGATAGAATATAATTGGAGAGAAGGAATGTTGTTCATTTCGATTCCTGAGTGATATGATTGCGAGGATGTGTGAGGATGAAGACACGTGGGCAAGAACCCATGCATTCGTTAGACAGACGCTCCAGTCCAAGGAAACTGAAGAAAGACTGTTGTAGACACAAATAAAAAAGTTTGTTGTGTTAAGTCCAGCGGTGAAGCGATATTTAACAAGACGTGAGGCGGATGTGGTACTGAAGATATGCCGCCACCAGGGCGAATCCCGGACTGCACTCGCGGATCACAAGCGTGGTTGAGAGGACTGAGCGTTTTTAGTGGGTAGGTTCTCGCCCCGGCTGAGATGGCGGTTAAGCGTGTCACATGTGGTGGGCTCGACAGCCATTTCAGCGGCGGTAAGGGAATCCCACATATCAGACATAAGACCTGGTATCTTATGAAGATTTTCCACCCACCTCAAAAATATAAAAAAAAACTATGTGGCTGAAGTAAATTAGGTATGCTCGGTTTACTTTTTTTAATAGACTGTCTTTTACATCAAGCTTTTTCAAGAATTTACAAGTTGGTTCTACGTTCTGTCCAGGATAGGCGTAGAATTCTTCTATATACCCACGTTTCGAAGACTTCGATCTTACTTCTATCGGTTTTTTAAGAGTCCATATTTCAGCTGCGTATGTAGCAATGGGAAAAATAAGGGCTTTGAGCAACCTGAGCGTAGTATTCCTTGTTATTGTTCAGTTTTTCCATATTTTTTTATTAATAATTTCAAGATAGTCAATTAAAATTATGCCTTTGCAATCCCAAAATACCGTGTGCATAACCTTTCTGACACATTAGGCCAGTCTTGTCCGCTTTTGCCGGCTTCAGCCGTACATCCAATATGTACTTCGATGTATTGCAGTGGATTCAGATTTAGTCAATGGTTACCAATCAATGCCAAAAGTTCAACGAATTGCGCCTCATAAGGTCCAAAGACAGCTGAGAATTGGCCACGCGATCATGTTTTGGTTCATGATCAGCAAACGTGGTAGCCATCGGCAGGATAATTTTTTCATATGCAAAACTTTGTTTAAACTGTGATTAGTGTGCTCTTTACTAATTCCTGCGGTCTCTGCCAATACACGCACCTGTTCTTTACAAAACCATTTCATGGACTTTCTTTACATTTTACGATTAAACTGCATCGAAGGGCCGTTCAGTACGTGGTTCAACCAATGTATTTATACGGATATTCAAAAATTCTCGATACCAAAATTTAACAGTGTAGTCTGATAATAAGCATTAGTCCCATAATATTTATTAATGTTTTCTTTTTATTTGCTTGGCCACTTTGTTCCTTAAATACTAATGAGAGATCGAAAATTTGTTTTCTCCATATACGCCACTTTTTCAAACACGTCAACATTTATTGATGCACTGTTAAAAATTAGTAATGGCGTTAAAACTTGACATGTATGCCGAAAAAAAGTAGTTTTTTGTTTGAGATCGCATCGCCGTAATCTGCAAAGAAGGTTACTTATCAGACTACGTGATATACTTAACAGAAGAGAAGAAAATGCATAATCCTCTCATACTTCTCTTTTTATTAGTAGGTTCTGTGTTATATATTAAACCAAAGTTTTACGATAAAAACTATTATACCAAATAATCAGTTTGGGTTAAAAAATAAACGTTTTACAAAAGACCAAAATTAGATTTAGGCAATGTTATGACACACAACAAATATAAACTGTAGCAACTAATATTTGAAGGCAACCTTTCTCAGGTCCAAGAGAATTTATGTCAACACTAAGCGGCCAATAAGTTAAAATCACTGTTGCGAGCAGTAGTAGTAGATAAAGTGAATATAATGCAATTATTTGTTGATCAGAGACATATGAAGAACAAAATAAAGAATATTTTGGATATACGAAAAATATTCTCGAATTCCTGGAGCAACACATTTTTAATCATAGATCAAAGTTTATGAACCTTGTATGAGAAATTAATATTTACTATAAATCAAATGTACATTAAGGATATGTCAAGAACGATGATGAAAAATGTGTTGTTCATTAATTGTATTCCTGACCAATACGAGTGAGTTTATTAAAGAGTTTAGTTGTATAAAAAGTATACATAGGATTATAACAATAAAATAATATATTTATTTCTCCAATTTAATAAATTTTAAAATGAAGTCGACTACGAAATATTTCTAAAATTTTAAATCCCATAGAAATCGATATGTAAATCATATTTGCTTTTAAAACGTTTTAATACTACATGTTATATAAAACAGAGTTTGAATTAAAAAAAAATAAATGTAATGTAAATTTGATGATGGCGAAATATTTTTCAACCATATTACCCATACATTCACTGAAAATGTTGACAGTATATTTCCGTTCATAAACAGAGCACGTATTTTGTTCATCCCATTCGTGACTTTTTGGGAATTAAAAACCATTGTCTAATAAATTTTATTTGAACACAATATAATTTTGGAGTATTTCTGTTCACGCCAATTTAAAAAATCATCATCATTCTGGATTTACAAGCCTGCGTGGGTCCTATCCTTCTTAAGAATTTCTCTCCAGTCGTCCCTATCCATCGCTTTTCTTCGCCAAGCACGTACTCCCATACTTCTCATGTCTTCATCGATGTTATCAAGGAACCTTGTTCTGGGTCTTCCTCTTCTTCTCTGACCAATGGGTCTATTAAGGAGAGTTTTTCTAGCTGGATCATTTTGTTGTAGACGTTCTATCTTAATATGTTTGTCGATATAAGGTTAATGGTATATTCTATAAAGTTCGAAGTTGTGTCGTCTTCTATACACTCCATTGTCATTTACTGCTCCACAGATTCACCTCAGTATTTTTCTTTCGAAACATCCTAACATGTTCTCATTATTTTTTGTTAGAGTCCAGGTCTCTGAGATATATGTTAGGACTAGGAGTATTATTGTTTTGATGAGTTTTATTTTTGTATTTCTCGATATAATTGTGGATTTAAGGAGAAGATTGAGCCCAAAATAGCATCTGTTAGCCTTGCAAATTCTGCGGTTTATCTCTGCCATAGTATTATTTTTACTATTAAAGATCGCTCCCAGGTAGGGAAAGGGTGGGCAAGTTGACATAGCCGGCAAGACGACACATTGTACCCACCACGAAAACTAGTCCATTATTCGTTCAGTCCATACGCTCGTTACAATCTACTTCTTTACAGTAATCGTTTGATAGTCTTTGGGTGTGGACGCTCCGTACGTTTAAAAAAATATTCATGTTTTTGTGTCATTGTTGCGTGTAAGTACCATATGTTTCGTTATCTGGTTATGCCATCGTAGCATTTCTTGTCATGATTTATTTTAGAGATAAAAAAGGTATTCCTAAGCTTTACCTTAGGATATTTCAACTGCTCTTATTTTATATTTTAACCGACCTGTGTCATCTTGACCTCTAAAGGACGGATCTATGAAATATTTCTGGGGGTGGGTAAAGAAACTCTGGGCTTAACTTTTACTCAAAACTCCTTTAAAATAAAATTCTCAACTAATATTTTGGATACTTACTATTAATATAGAAGTAAAAACATGAGTTCCTATATATTTTTTTAGTATATTTTTAAGCTCTTACCTATAGTATTTTTATCCAGTTTTTTTTTCTATTCATTTAAATTATGGTGGGACCTGTCTGGGGGAGCTTTTATCCCTATTGCTCCTCCTGTCCCCCCATAGATCCGCCCTTGGCCTTCATGACCTAAAATTTGCAACTGCTGTTTTTATTTACAGATGGTTTCTAATTATAAAAGAAAAACCAATAGAGGGGCATGGAATAAGAAGAACATGGAGCGAGCATTGGAGGCTGTAGCGGAAAAGCGCATGGGTTGGTTAAAGGCTAGCAGGCAATACCAAGTGCCCCAGGCAACACTTCGCCGCCGTGCCCTAAATCGAAATAAAATAGCAGTTGGTACAAGAAAGCATCTTGGCAGACATGAAACAACCTTAAATCGAGAACTAGAAGATGCTCTAGTGGAGCATATGCTAGCACTGCAAGCTAGATTTTTTGGCTTAACTACCGTATATGTCCGCATTTTGGCATATGAATTTGCAGTGAGAATGAAGTTAAAACATCAATTCAATAACACGAAAAACATTGCAGGCAGAGGTTCAGAGGCAGAGGAGGGCTACGCTCTTGGGCTAAAAGGAAAGAAACAAGTAGGTTCATCAACAGCGGGGAAAGGGGAGTACATTCAACTGTAGTAGCGTGCATGAGTTGAGGGGGAACTTATATTCCACCTGCTATAATTTTTTTGTGGAAGAAATTTAATCCAACATTATACGACGGAGCGCCCCTTGGGAGTTTATGTTTGTACAATAAATCAGGTTACATGACCGGGGAACTATTCTCAAAAAACACTTTATTAAACATGTTCGACCGAACACCAAACACAAAGCGCTGCTAATTTTAGACGGGCATGTCAGCCATAAAAATTAAGAAGCATTGGAACTTGCAAAAAACAATTCAGTGGTGCTATTTTGCTTGCCTCTACGTTGCACACATCGTCTTCAACCTCTCGATGTGTGCTTTTCCGGGCCACTAAGTAAGTACTACGATTCAGGAGCAACTCAATGGTTGAAGGAAAATCCAACTCGTGTCATCACTCTTTACCAGGTCGCGTCGCTGATGTCGTCCTAGTTTCACTCAATAAAATTATTTTGGGTTTATAGCAAGTTATGGATTCTTGCACTTGGTCTCTATTTTTTACTATGTTTTGGGCATTGAGATAAATTATAACGGAGTTAAAAGGTGTATTAGGGTTTACAAAGTGTTTTTTTGAAAGTATTTCGAAACGATAGCTGGTTTATTATTTATATATCTAATAGTTTTGGTAGTATCACCGTTATCAATCAAAGTTTGTAGTTTATTTTTAATCACTTTAAAATAGTCCTGTTGGGCCTTCGTTTGATCACCAAATATTCTGATGCTTAGAATAGAAATTAATTGTTTATTCTTAAGAACAAATTTGGCATCTTCTTTTGTATTAAGAATAACTTTGAGCGGCATACTCTTACTTCCCACATATCTTCCCAAACGAAACACTTTTAAATTATTTTTTTAAATTAAATTTTTAAATTATAAGTAGATTAAAAATGGGCATTTAAAAATAACAAAAAACCGTTTGATCCCCGGTATATCAATAACAACAAGTCTTATTAAAACGTTTATAGCACTGTTAAATCTTCAAATGGTGTTGATAATCGCCAAAAAAATAGTTCAAGTTACTGTAGAAACACTCTGTATATTTCACTTTGTTATATAACTTTTATTGATGATAAAACCCACATCTAAGCAAAAAATGATTAAAAACTTAACTTGTTAAGTCCGTTAACATCGGAAAATTATAATAATTATTTTAAATTTCTGTTCGCGTTTCAATCAATCATAAGCAGACTGACAGGTAACTTAATTTAAATCCACTCTTTTTTATTAGTAAACAATCCCTAATTAAGGAAACATTTCCGTTAGGTGCATTGAATTTAAGCAAAGTTTTTCAATAACGCGAGCTTAGTGTAAAAGAAGCATATTTTTGGAAAAAAAAGTTGGAATATATTATGTTTAACGTATCAGGTCCATAAACATTTTTATGCGGTTAATATTTTTAAAGTAGTGTCTTTTCGTAGCTTTATCGTTACATCGACCTAAAACCAGATTAGTTCTGGAAGGAAAGCAAAAAAGAATACTTATTTTTAAATAATTTTCTTATAATACTTATAAAAAGAATAAGAAGAGTACTTATTTCAGTTTTGGTTGCATTAATCGTTTGAATGACAGACAGACTGCACAAAACTAAAGAATTTAAATTGAATTTCTTTTTTTTATTATTATATCCAATGTCTCCAAATTTAGAGCAAATAGTTCTCCAATTATAACATATTATATTGCATTTTAAGTTTTTTGTTATAAAGTGCTTTTATTTATTAATGGCAGAAAAGTAAAAGTATGGTAATAATATTCACCTAAATTTTAACTAGCTCTGACAGTATATTGCGCCACAGGCAAAAGCTATTACTTCAACCACATTAAGTATGGTATTATACGATGATACATAAATATGCCCAAAGCGAATGGTGCTAGTGTTTGGCTTTTGTTTAACACTCAGAGAATCGGGGTGTTAAATTATATGGGTAATAGATTACGATGTGACATAAAATATATATAAAATTACTGGAGTTTTATACAAGGTGGACCGGACATATAACTTTTTTAAAAATATATCTGTATATAAAGCAAATTAATTTTATTTTAATATAATGTTTATGGAAAGTGCAACTGTGAGAACGAAGGCGTATTCTGGGCAAAAGCAGAAAAAAAAATAGTTTGAACATTAAACTCATCTCTGATAATGATGAATTGTTTGCAAATCTAAGTCAAGTTTCAAAGGCCAAAAAACAAAAAATAAAAAAGACATGTAAAAAATACATTATTTTTACATGTTTACATTATAACTGAGAGGATCGGTTTCGGGCTCGGATCTGATTCAACCCATCATCAGGTCCAACATTAAGTTGCTTAACCAATAAAAACAGAAAAAAGAGACTTCTACAATTGCTTGATCATCAGATGGTCAGATACGACCAAAAACATTTTGATAATATTGTAACTTTTGGATATTTTTATAATTTGGTTATTTTATAAATTATCACAATTACACTAAAAGTTTTTAAATACTACGCTAAAACTTACAACTAAAATTTTACAAGTGCTAATAAATCAGAGGATAAGTTTAGCAAAAATGAACAACAGGGTTTTCGTAGTGGAAGATCGTGAACAGATGCAATATTCGTTATAAAGCAAACTACTGAAAAATCACTAGAGTATAATAGACTAGCATTTCTGTGTCTGATTGACCTAAAGAAAGCGTTTGACAGAGTAAGACTCAAAGATATAATCCTTCTGTATAATGGAGAAGCTTTCCTAAATATTATAAAAACTATCAAAAACATCTACCAAAACAATAAAATAGAAGTCAGAATAGGTAGACAACTTACAGAACCTATAGAAATAGGCAGCAGAATAAGACAAGGGGACTCATTGAGCCCCAGCTCTTCAATTTAATCAAGGATGAAATCATCAAAACCGTTAACAAAGGAAGAGGATACAGAATGGGAAACAAAGAAATCTGAATACTCTGTTACGCAGACGACGCAATATTGATACCCCAAGAAGAAAATAGTCTGCAAGACTGGTCCACAGATTTAACATAAGAGAAAAAGAATTTAATATTACAATCTCATCTCAGACAACTAAATCAATAGTAGTCAGCAAAGAACCAACAAGATGCAAAATAGAAATTGTTGGCATCAGTATTGAAGAAGTAATGAAAATAAAATACCTGGAAATATTACACTGTCTAGCTATGGATACCTCGACACAGAAGTGAGAGATCAAGTACAAAAAGCAAATAGACTGGCAGGATTCCTTAATAACACTATATGGCGAAACAGACACATTAACACTGAGCTGAAATCAAGAATTTATAAAGCCATTGTAAGACCAGTAATGACATATGCTTCAGAAATAAGACCCGACACAGCCACAACGCAAAGGCTACTGAAAACGGCAGAGGTGAGAGTACTGAGCAGAATTACAGAAAATATGCTGAGAGATCAGGGAATCGAGATTGAAAGAGAAGTAAAGACATTAGAAGAAAACGTAACGTACAGTGTATAAATGAATGTATGAAATAGAAAAAAATGGAATAGCCAGATAAGCAAAATGGAGGAGACCCGTCACCAATTACCAAGTCACCAAGTATTGGACGACCGTGCAAAAGATGGAGTGATAACTTTCCATAGAGGTATTAATCTGCCAATAAACAAGCAGAATTGCTTTAAAAAAAGAAGAAGAAGAAGAAGAGAAGACACTTAAAGATTTACACTTCATTCATAATATTTTTTAAACTATAGTATGCAGCCAACAACGGGGAATATTCCCTTTGAAGTTGTGTGTCTGTGTGTGCGTGTGTGTGTGGTTGTGATATTGACTGCGAAAACTATGGTGTTATTAGCCTCTGCCTTTATAAGTTATTTCGTATTCTCCAAAAGTCTTCAACGGTTCTCTCTATTTCTTCGCTTGATTTCTCCCCAACTCAATCCAATTATTTTATTTCATATTCTCTTGTTACGGTTGTTCGCCAGCTATAATATGGTCTTCCTCTTATTTTTCTTGTCAGATCACTATTCGGGTGTTTATCTAGCTATGTTGATTTGATATTTCCTTGGTGTACAACGAGTAGGTACAGGGTTGGAGAAAGGTTCTTTTCCGTTTCCTTGGTTAACGCCGCTTTGTGTAGATATTTCAGCCATTTCTCCCGCAGGTTCTGATCTGGTTCTGCACCTCTCATAGAATAATCTAATCAGCTTTAAATACTTCGTCGCCAGTCCAAACTGTCTCAGAGTCTTCTTTATTTGTTCTCTATTTATTTAGTCAAATTCCATAAACGTTACATTTATCCACAAGAAAAATAAATTCCTGTAGCTGGCTGGACTTTCATGAATCACGGAAAAAACTTTTTATTTCAAAAAAATTCTTTATAAAAGGTATATTAGTATAAATTAATATATCTTTTATAAACGAATTTTTTTAAATAAAAATTTTTTGTTACATTTGTCCTTTTGTCATTCTCTTGCTTGTTGAAGCCAATTCTTAGTGTACAGTTGTGATTGATAGTGGATCGTGTTGCACGAAAGCCTGCTTAGTTGCTTTGTAATTTTTTGTTTAGTTTTGGCTTCAACTTATTCAATTCATTGAATATATTTTGGAAGTGACGCTCAGGAGTTTTAATGGTATTTAGTGTACTTGGTATTATTATTACACAAACACTCTATTCGTTTGTTGATTTTTCGTCAGATCATCTTTTTAAATAATTTCTGTAGGATTTCGACTAACTATTTTATATCAGCCTGGATTAAATCTATTCGTAGGTTATCAATTCCAGCAGCTTTGACATTTGTTAGTTATTTTAGCGTATCCTGGATTTTTTTTTTGTATTTTCATTCATCTGTACTTACGCTTAATCATTGTATTTAATTTTCTTCGTTTATCATCATCAACATCATCATCAATTTGTATTTTTCCACTGCTGGAAATAGGTCTCCGTCAGATCTTTCCATATGTCTCTGTCTTGTGCGGCTTGCATCTAGTTACTGCTAACACGTTTCAGGTCGTCAGTTCATCTGGTTGGTGCGCGTCCTCTGCTTCGTCGTACCTCTTGTCTTGGTCTCCACTCGACAATACGCTTTGTCCATCGATTGTCTGATAATCTGGCGACGTATGCCTTTTAGCGATGCGATTTTTTGGATGGCGTCTGTTGTTTTTGTTCTACGACGTACTTCTTTAGGATTCGGTCTCTCAGAGAGACACCCAATATCTGGCGCTCCATAGCTCTCTTAGTCACGCGAATCTTATTCACTACATTTTTTGTAAGTGGTAATGTTTCCCTCCCATAAGTAAGAACAGGTAACACACATTGGTCAAAGATTTTTCTTTTGAGGCATATGGGTAGGTTTGATTTAAGTATATAATTTAATTTATCAAACGCTGCCCAGGCTAATCCTATGCCACGTGGGTGCTCACATGTCTAATTATCTCTGCCCAACCGAATTTCATGTCCTTGGTACTTATACCATGCAGTCTGCACAATATTCCTTCCGTCAACAGCAATATTTAAGATTAGCACCAGGTTGGTCATTATTTGCGCCTTGTTTATATTAATCTTTAGTCCAACCTCCAAGGAAGCGTGATATAATTTTTTAAACATTATTGTTGCATCATCCATCTTCGTCTAAATTTTCCTATCTTCTACATAATATGTTGGCGACCACATTTACCCATCTTATTCTATTCACACCAGCTCGAAATAGATCAGTTGACGTCATCCATACTATCGGCTATGTCATCTGCAAATCTCAAATGACTGAGCTTCTCTCCATTTATGTTTATACCATGCTAGTTCAGATCTGCCTTCTTACAAGTATGTTCTAAAAGCCTTGTAAATTACTTTGAAGAAATGGTGTCTCCTTGCCGTACTCCTCATTATATACAGAATTTATTTGTTTATTGTTCAGACAGTCTTACGCTATCAAGGTTATATCTTGTCTTTAGTTTGAAGATAAGGTATACAATCCTCGGACTTATGCGGATAATTTCAACTATATTTTTTGTACTTTTTATGTATAATGAGTCCTTCTCCACAATTTGAAGTGCCTTTTTCTACTCTAAAGTGAAATACGTGTCCTAATTTAAGAATAATTTCGGCTTTTTCTCTTCATCTTATTTCTCTGAGGCTGATGATGTCCCAGTTTATTTTTTTCAGCTCTTCCTCCAGTTGCCTTATCTTCTGGTCTGATATAAGAGTTCTTACATTATATGAAGTAATATACATTTGGCGTTCTTTGTAGTCGCCTTAT
Source organism: Diabrotica undecimpunctata (assembly GCF_040954645.1). NCBI lineage: Eukaryota > Metazoa > Arthropoda > Insecta > Coleoptera > Chrysomelidae > Diabrotica > Diabrotica undecimpunctata. Next base: position 48,651,341 of record NC_092803.1, on the reverse strand, counting down.
TTTTTCTAGGGATTCTTAGCACACTCTGCTCGAAATTAGTTCCAACCGCTACTTTGGTTGGAGGTGTTGGAATTAACTTTTGGGATTTAAGACAATAAACCGCCACGCTTGGCTAGTGCGTGTTGTCAAGTTAGTTTTCTTAGTAGGGGAAGGAAATGGTGGAGATGGAATGCGTTGGGTTTGGACATGGTTTCCCGGGGGATGGGAGGGTGAGGAAATCCATGAGCTCGTGTGGGTAGGTATGCTATTCTTAAAATGGATCTATCCCCTGGCGGGATCGCAGAGAAGTATCCACCCGCTACTCTATCTTCTTCTATATCTGATGTTAATTAGTATTTGGCATATATTTCTTTACAATATCCTTTTCATCTCTTTAAAATATTCCTTGCGATTTAATTATATTTCCTTATTTACTTTTAGTGATTTTCCTGACAAGTTCTGTATGAGTATTGCTTGTTTAGATTTCAGATGATTCTTTCATAACATCACTTCTTTGATTTTTTTCTTTCTTCCTGTCTTTCTTCTATCAATCATAGGGTATTTCGGATTATTTAATTTCTGTTTTTTTTTTATCCTAATTTGTATTTTTTTTTCTCTATATTGTCACTTTCTAGTTTTTTTCTATACTACTAAAGATCTGTAGCTAGCTTTTCCATTGTAGCTGGACCACTAGATCAAATAGGAAATCTAAACAATGTGTCAGCATTATAGACTTCAGTTTTGTTGTCCCAGAGGTATATACAAGTAAATTGAATTATTTATGTCGTTACACGTGAAAATTTCCATAAAAATTCTAATCTAAAACTCATGTTTCTCACACCGTTCTAGTGATTTGATAACAAGTTTTATGATAATGTTAACGTGTTAAACTAAAAGTCGAAACGAGAGTATCTTTTATAACCTCAACCTGCACGTATTAAGTAGGAAACTTTATCGGGTAACCGTACTCCGACATCGAATTGAATCGTTAAATTAACTACAAAACTTTTATTCTTTTTCCCCGTAGAAAACCATTACCGGTAATTAAACAAACGGTTTTATTGAAGAGATCACGTGAACCTCATAAAACTCCCTTCACGCTCGTGCTTCTGTGTTTAACAAAACTAGGGTTACAATTTTAGGAGCTACTGTACTTTTTGTACATCATTGTGAGATAAAATTTATACATGAATTCTTCTTGTTACCGTTTTAAATTATTTAATACGAAAAAATTTTATTAAAAAATAGAGTTGCTATCTAGAACTCATTCAGACAGTCTTATTTTAACCTCTGTGGAGTGCGGATGTGTTAAAAATAATTTTCTTTGCTAAATAATAATTAACATTTATCGAATTCTCATTAAAATCTAATTATCGCTTAATAAGTATTTTAGTTGATTGGAACCAAATTTGATATTTTGATAAAATTATCTAGCTTTATAAAACATAAAATATTTTATTAAGTGCAATAAATAAATTAATTAGTGGGTGATAAGCTGAAAAAATGGACGATGAACCACCCCTGGACAAGGGTGGAACAGTGGATGATGGAGGAGCAAGCGTAGATATGGTTACGTTTAACACCACGACAACCAACAGTCAAGATGGTAAAAATACAAGTGATAAAGATAAGGACACACCTTTAGATAGCAAGCAAAAAAGTAAGGTTTTCAATCTACAAAAACCAAACCTGTATTCAGATTTTGTCTACGTATTTATTGAAAATACCAATAATCAAAATATAGGTAAATTACATCCTATGGCAGTCGGTCATATTTTACATAAAAAATTAAATATTCAAAATATTGTAAGAATTGATAGAGTAGGCAAAAACAGAATTAGGGTTCAATTAAAAACAATTAAAGACGCCAATAAACTAGTGGCTAATGATCAATTGAAAAAAGAAAATTTAATTGCTTATATTCCAAATAATTTATTATCGAGGAAGGGTGTTGTTAAGAATGTTGATACTTCTTTTGATGAGCAATATCTTTTTACAAATTTTCTATCTGCGGTAACTATTACTGAGATTCGGAGAATCAAGCGAAAGATTATTTCTGATGGAGAAACAATATTTGTCCCTCGACAAACAGTCATAGTTACATTCGAGGGTAACATGTTACCCTCAAACATTTTTATTAATTCTGTATCTTGTCCAGTTGAACCTTATATTCACAGTGTTACACAATGTTACCGGTGTCTTAAATATGGTCACGTAGCGAAGCAGTGTCGTAACACAGTGGCTCTTTGCATAAACTGTGGTAAAACAAAAGATGAAACTCATTCATGTCGGGATCCACAGGATAATTGTTGTATTTATTGAAAAACAAATTCACATAAATCTATCTCTAAATCTTGTCCAACATATATAAAACAAAGTGAAATAAAAAAGAAAATGGCTGAGGAGAATTTAACTTTTACGGAAGCAAGAAATTTAAATAAAACATCATATGCTTCAACATTAAAAGTTAATAAATTTCAAGCTTTATCTTATTTATCAGAGGAAGAGTTTCCCCCTTTGCCCACACGAAGGTCTAATATTAAAAATCCTAGACAACCTTTTTCATCGCAGTCAACTAATTCTATTACCTTACAAACTGAGCGAAATCACAACGCTTTAAATCAAATCGAGTCAGTTAACAGAAAGCAAAAAGCCACATCTCCCATTCAAATATCAAATCCCCCTCCAATGTTCCCATTTAATTTTGGACCCGATAAACCTATTAATGTACCACCAAGAGAAAATTTTGAATCTGATATGTCAGATGAATTTATTAAAGGATTTTTCACGGTCTTTCAGAAAGTACTAAGTGAAGTAAAATCTTTTGAAGAACTCTCAGCCATCGATGTAAATTTTATTAAAAATGTTGCGTTTAATTGTAATTAAAGTATACCTGATGATGACGACACATTCTAATCTTAACCAATTAAAAATTTGTCAGTGGAACGCACGTTCCGCTGTATCCAATAAACATAGCTTAGTAAAAATATTATCAGATTATGATGTTGATATTGCTCTTATATCAGAAACATGGTTTAAACCAAAAGTAACTTATACATTTTATGGATATTCTATTGTGCGAAAGGATCGGATAGATGGTATGACGGGTGTCGCTATTCTTATAAAAAGTAATATCAGCTTCAAAGAAGTATTTCTTAATAATGTAGTAGATGGTATGCAAGTCTGTGCAGCAGAAATTTTTGTTTCTAAAAACTTATCTATTAATTGTGTTTCTGTATATTGTCCTCCAAATGTTTCAGTTACTGTACAAAATTTTTCTAATCTTTTTAATGATATAAATGGTACATCAATAATTGGAGGAGATTTTAATGCGCATCATGACCTATGGGGCTCATATAAAATCAATCAATCTGGGAAAAATATGGTAAATGCATTAAATCAAAATAACCTGGTAATTTTAAATGATGGGTCATCTACAAAAATATCTCGGTCGGGTCAAAATTCTTCTGTCAATTTAACACTAGTATCTCCAGATATCGCGGATAAAACTAACTGGACGGTGGTAACAGATACTCTTGGATCAGAACATTTTCTCATTCTTATGAAACTTAGTATATTGAGGGAACAGTTTAGCAACACAATACAACCAAAAACCAAATGGAACACTAGAAAAGCTAACTGGATGGAATACGAACGAATGTGCATTTTATATTTTAGTAATAAACCGCAACTACTAAATGTTAATGATAAATATAAATATTTCATGGAAGGCATTGAATATGCTGCTACATGTTCAATTCCAATCAATAAACCTTGTAAAAGAGCTAAACTGTCACCACCTCCTTGGTGGGATGATGAATGTGATAAAGTCGTTCGTTATAGAAAAGAAGCTTTAAATAATTATATCAACAATAGTAATATAGAAAATTATATACAGGTTAAAGAAAAAATGGCAACATCAAAAAATTTTTTAAAAAACAAGGCTAAGAGTTACTAGATTAACTACTGCGCTAAACTTAACAAAAATACTCCGTTAAAGGAAATATGGCAACAGGCAAAAAAAATGCAAAGAATTCCCGCAGCTAAGCCTAAATGTAGTAACTATGACTGGATAGAAACTTTTTTGCAAAATATCACACCATGTTCAGCAGATCAGGAAGTAAAGGATTTAATAGATAATGCAGATGTACAAAATGATATATTTAATTATCCTTTGAAATTTACGGAACTACAATTTGCATTAAAAAGTACCAGTAACACAGCTCCAGGTATGGATCAAGTTACATACGATATGTTGTGGAATTTACCAACTGTCGGTAAATTATTTCTTTTGGAAATTTTTAACGATATTTGGTTATATAACGCTGTCATTGAGGAGTGGAAAAATGTTTTAGTTGTACCAATCCCCAAACCACACAAAAATCCCAACCTTGCAGAGTCTTACCGGCCTATTTCCTTGTTGTCCTGTGTTATGAAAACTTTTGAACGGATTATTAAACACCGGTTAGAATTTCATTTGACTAGCACTGCCTTTTTTCCGTTGGAACAATTTGGTTTTAAAAAGGGGTTTAGTACTATTGACGCAGTTTCTTATTTAACAACAGACATTCAGTTATGTTTTTCAAATAACTATTACTTAGGTGCTGCATTTCTCGATATAAAAGGTGCCTACGATGCAGTTAATATCATTATGTTAAGAGAAAAATTGCTTCAGGCAGATGTCCCTGCGAGAGTGTGTAATGTCTTATGCAATCTTTTAACACAAAGAAAAGTTTATGTAAGGTCAAATAACAATTCTGTAATAGGTCCCAGACGATCATCCACAGGTTTACCACAGGGCTCCGTCATTTCTCCCCTTTTGTTTAATGTTTTTACAAAAGAAATACACGAGGAAAAATATATTTATAATATTATACAGTATGCTGATGATTTTGTCGTTTATAACACTAATAAAAAATTAGAAGTAGGCATAACTGAGCTCACGTCACATATACAACTAACTACTTTGAAATTTGAATCGTTAGGTTTTTCTTTAATGCCTCAAAAATCTAGTGTTACCATCTTTACAAGACATAATCTACCCAATATTGATAACATAAATGTAAATGGTACCTTATACCCAGTATCAAATAAGGTAACTTATCTTGGAATTATTCTTGACAAAAAGCTTAGCTGGAAACCATTTATACAAAGTATAGAATCAAAATGTTTAAAAGGCATAAATTTTTTAAAATTCATAAGGAGAACCTCTTGGGGAGCAGATCCACATACATGTTTAACTTTTTACAAAGCCTTTATTAGGTCTATCTTGGATTACGGATGTACGTTATATGGATCAGCTAGTCCTTACATTAAAATATTTCCCTAAGACTCTGTTTGGGTGCAATGTGTTCAACGCCAGTGGAACCACTTCGGATTGAAGCACTAGAACCACCATTATTTTTACGAAGGGAATGGTTAGCAGAAAAATTTATTATTAAGTCTTTTTTTTAAACCATACTATGTTAGATAAAATAGCCTTATTAAATAACCACGATTTAACTAACTCGTACTGGTCAAAAAACCTTCCCCTCCATTATGTATGGCGTTTAGAAATACAAGTAGTTATAATAGTAATTTAAAAAGAACTATTTCAGTCGAAAAATTTGAATTCTTTGATATGTTGGAACCACTAGAAATTAATATTCCTGTATATAATGAAAATTTGTTGATAAGTAAAAATATATTAAGCGCCTGCATATCAAATCTGTCAGATTTTCTGGAAATATATTCCGATGCATCAAAAGAAAATAATGGTACGGGATGTGCATTCTATATACCCTCAACAAACGTTCAAGAAAAATTCAAATTGAATAATAATACTTCCATTTTTTCTGCAGAAGCGATTGGTATTATTAAAGCCTGCGATTATGTCGAAAAAAACAAGTTAAAAAAAATACATTTTTTGAGTGACTCCTTATCTGTTCTTAAATGCATCGCTAACCCAATTAATGTGATGGCTACTGATACAAATCGGTTTATTATAGAATTAAAAGCAAGAATTCATAAATTAAAAAAAAGTCAATACGAATTAAAATTCACTTGGGTAAAAGCTCATATAGGACTTCGAGGCAATGAAGTTGCAGACTCCTTAGCCAAAGAAAGCGTTACAACTGGAGAGCATATCAACAACAATTTAGGTGGTCAGGAATATTTAATGATATCTAAGAGTAATTTTAAGGCAAAATGGGAATTGCATTGGAAAAACTATTGCTCTAATAACCTCACACGATATACCCTATTGCATCCAAGTATTCCGACAGATTTGTGGTACCAAGAATTTGATTTTACAAGAAATGATATTGTGACCATTTGTAGGCTAAAATTCGGACATGCAAGCTTCCCTCAACACTTATATAAAATCGGTGTAGTCAACACCGAACTTTGTGAAACTTGCAATGTGGTTTGCGATCACATTTTTTATGCTTGTAGTAAATTTGAAATACAAAGACAAGAACTTATTAATAGTTTATTATTGCAAAAATTATACCCCCTTTCAATCTACTTTATTTGATATCATTAAATATGTACAAGGTATATAAAATTATTCTTAAGTTTATTAAAATGTGTAACTTAAAACTTTAGTGTAGGTGTTAAGCTCGTTACCTCTGTTGACTCGCCAAATATTTTACCTTTTTACCTATACTTTCCGTGGTCTACACTTTCTGTCTGTGAGTTACCTTGAATGACCCCTAGGTGCGAAAAGTAATCCTAGTTCCTCTCCCATCGTAGTCTTCTTTTAATTTCCAGAATTGTAGTGTATTTAGTTTAGTTAGAATAGGTTAATTTAAGTGAACTTTATTACACATTTGCTGCTGGCTGGATGGGCACTTAGCCCGATTGCCAAGAAAAAAAAAAAAAAAAAAAAAAAAAAAAAAAAAAAACTCATTCAGACAAGGTCTGAGAGGCAGCAACAACCCCTATTGGGAGTCCTATGTTACCATACAGGATATCTGTTAAATACTTTAACATCACGACGTATTTTTAAAACTAATGTAAAACGAAACAAATTTTTTATAAGTTGGTACCCAGATATTTAGTGGCTTGACTCATGTACACCTAGTTTAATTACACTGATAATGGACTCTTTAGTCCAAAAACGTTCTGTGATTTAGCCCGATAGGGTATTTTAATTATATACCGTTTTTAAAGGATGTTTTAATTAAAAATGTTTGACTCATGGTATACAGCCAACTGCAGGATTTTCATTTTTCTTATGTATTTTATATAATAAGACTTGTTCTTATTCTAAACTTGATCTCATTTCGAGAGGAGGTGATACCGTAATTTCTTGATCATATAATATGGGTTTACCCAGCATATTATTTTATTGAGAAATATAAAGGACGCCGCTGCAAACATAGATTATTTTTTTTGTATTCTTCCTATTTCCTTGATAGACTTGCTGCTATCTCGGCTTTCATATTCGAATTCCTCTTTATTGGATTTCTAGGTTATCACTTCATGTTCTACTGTGCCTTCATGTTCTTCTTTGGCTTAATTTTGTTTATACCGTAAATGATTTTACTTGTTTCTGGCACTGTTTTGCTGTTATAGCAGATAATATACGTTGTTCACTTCTACATTATCAAATGCCTTTTGTAGATCTATAGTCTAATAGTAGACCGAGAGGTTATACTTTAATGATTTTTGCATGATATTTCGGATGATAAAACCACATCATTTCAGAATCTTTCAAAAGTACAGTCCCTTTAACCCTCGGACAGGCGAGCTTTAAAAATCATAAGATTGGGCGCGCCATGGCACTTTATGCCGCAAGCAGAAAAACGTAAAGATTAAATTCAAAAGGTACATATTTATATCCAATATAAACTTTTAAATAATCGTAAACTTGAGATAGTTAAATCAAATCATTTATTTTAAAAAGTACAAAAATAATAGTAGAAGTAAAGTATAAGTGGATATTGAGGTGCGATTTTAGAAAAAGTATTTTAAAAACCGGTTATGCACGAATACTTAAGAGCGTAGGCGCAAAATTTCGGGCCAATGCTTTTTAAATTTTTTTCGAATCCTGAGAAAACTAACAAATACTTTTGAAAAATTTAAACGCAGAATGAAAGATTACATTATTACCGAGGGCCAAAAGTCCCTTAGAATAAAGAAAAAGTTTTTTTTGAATGAGATATTTGAAATTTAAAATCACACTAAATTTTCTCTTTTTTTTTTCACCACTGTAACTTATTAAAATAAACATTATAGAAGGTTTCGGGGACTTTCGGCCCTCAGTAATAATGTATTTTTTCATTGTGCGTTTAAATTTTTCAAAAATACTTATGTTTTTTTAGGATTCGAAAAAAATGAATGCATTTAAAAAGCATTGGCCCGAAATTTTGCGCCTACGCTCTTAACGCTATTTTTTTATTGATATATATTTTTTTAGGGGGCTCACTAAAGAAGTATAACACCAATTTTTTTTTAATTCTCTTTCATCTTATATGACATGTTATATATCTATTTTTAGTTTGTGAAGCTACTATGCAGATAATATGTTTATAGTTGACGTTATGTAATAGACACTTAAAAATAAAACACTTACAACAATAATAACGCATTTTTACATTTTATTTTGAGGATATTAATCCCTTGACAGTGTTATTTAGCAAAAATAAAATCAGTACCTGCCTAACTTAAAAGTAAAGTAAAAACTTACTGCTAATTGTTGGTTCAAAGTGAATTATTATTTTTAAAGTATTGTTTCCATATTTTATAAATAAAATTGTCACGAAATAGAATTTTTATTTATAATATATTTATCATCATCATCCAGCCTCAAGAGTCCACTGCTGAACATAGGCCTCTTCCTCATGTTTCCAACCTCGTCTAACTTGCGCCGCTCTTATCCAGTTTTTATTGAGTCTTCTTAAATCGTCAGTCCATCTTGTGGGTGGTCGACCGACGCTTCTCTTGTCTTCCCTTGGCCTCCATTCCAATAACCTCTTTGTCCATCGCCCATCTGTCATTCTGGCTATGTGTCCGGCCCATCTCCATTTTAGTCTGGCTATCTTCTCGATGATTTCAGTCACTCCGGTTCTTCTCATGATGTCTTCGTTGGTTATTCTGTCTCGCAGAGTTATTCCTAACATGGACCGCTCCATTCTTCTCTGCGTGACTCTCAGTTTGGTAGCTGCTGCTTTTGTTAAGGTAAGTGTTTCTGCTCCGTACGTCAAGACTGGGAGGACGCACTGATCAAATACCTTTCTCTTTAGGCATGTTGGCAGCTCACTTTTTATAATATATTTATAATTTTTATAATTTTTTATCCGATATAATATTATTGTCTTCTATTTTTTTTTTTTTTTTTGAAGCTATTTTTTGTGACATTTTATTATATTTTACTAGTTTTATTGGGAATAAGCCACAATTATACTTTAAAATAAGTTTACTTTTGACCGTTTGACGTTTAGATTTCCATAAATTGCATTATTTTTTTTTATAAAAATGCCATATTGTTACATCTTGTATGAATATTCATTTCGTAGAGTAAGTTATATTAAAAGGTAATAGGTAATAAATAGTGAAGGTATATATCTAGCGATGAAGTTATATCCAGTGCATATGAATTCGTTGGAAATTATTCGCTGGTAGATGTGTTATATTCATTTTTTAAGTTGATTGATCTTATTTTTGGTAAATTAAACTGTGAAGGATTATTATCCCCATAATAAAATATTAGAATGTGTTACTGACTGTTCTGTTTCTAGGTGTCTATAACGTGATGTCAATTAAGGAATTTATTTGCAAAGTAGCTCCAACGACTGAAAATAGATATATAATATGTCATATCAGGTGAGAGAGAATTAAAAATTCAAATGAAAAATATCAAAATATATAGGGTGTCCCATATAAAAAAAACATATGTAAGTTGATATTATATTTTCTTAGTGAAACCCCAATTTGGTTTTAGAAATGCTATGGGAACCAGGGAGGTACTTTTTGCGCTTAACATCTTATTACAAAAAATGCCGTGACAAAAGAAAATATGTATTTGCATGTTTCGTGGACTTCGCATACTGTATCGTGCATTTGATAAAGTACAGCATGTAAAATTAATGCAAATACTGAAAATTATCGGAATAGACGACAAGAATATTCGTGTCATTAAAAACCGAACTGACTTTGTGATAAAATGTTGTTTTTAACGAGAAAGGACATAAGTAGGGCTTTTATAAGTCTCTTAATAATTTTGGATAGGACCGGAAGTAATGCAATAGGTCTATAGTTGCAGACATTAGATTTTTCACCACGCTTATGAAGAGGAATAATAATGGCTGTCTTTAGTCACTCTGGAAATATACCTTTTTCAAAGGAATCGTTAATTAGTGAGACCACGACTTCCAACACATTTTTTGGGAGATTTAAGAAAATTTTTATGGATAGTCCATCAATACTACAGGAAGATTTGCTTTTGATACTACTGTTTGTTTGGATCAGTTCAGATTTATCAACTGGTCTTATAAAGAACAATTTCAAGGCCTTTTTTGAATTGGAATTTGAAATAGTTGATGTTATCTTTTTATTTAAATTGACGAAGTATTCGTTTAGATTTTCAGGGTTTGAAAGAGAAAATGTTTGAGCTGTGTTAATTTTATTTTGGAGATTTATTATGGACCAAGTTTCTCTTGCAACATTTTTAGAGCTTCCCAGTCGATTCAGTAGTACATTTTTTTAGCTGTTTTAATAAGTTTTAGATAGGTTTCTCCGTACTTAGAGATATATACAGTGACAAAAATGTTGGTATTGTATTCTATTATACATTACAATTAGTCAAGTTTCAGAAAATATGCCACCATAGGTCATTTTTAAATCTCCAAGATTCTTAATATTACTAATATATCTGCCCTGTTTTTCTTTTATATTTAAGACAAACATCTTGGAAGGACACATAATAATATTTGATATGAAAAACGTGACAAATATTCTATAAAAATAAAACTCATAACCAAATTAAAAAACTATTTTCTTTATACCGTTTTATGTTTCTCTACCGCTAAAACCGCCTCTGTAAATATCACACTTCAGCCAGAGCAATTTTCCGATCGAAACCCATTACAGGTCTGAAAACGTTTTCAATTTAAGGGAATGTCAAAATGCCCAAGAGATCTAGTGAGAAACAGACGCTGAAGCTATGAGGTGGGCACCACCCGTTTTGGGTGTCGTCATACATGTTTCAACGGGAATATCAACATCGAACCATTGACGTATGGAAATCGGTTCTGAGGGGATTTTAAAACAAATATGTCAAGCAAGTACGTTGCGCTTTATTGAATTTCAACGGGAGTCTACGAGATTCGAGATTTAGTCGTTGACATCAGAATCATTCTACACTCATAGAAAGGTGATTCTTAGACTTAGGCAAATATGCAAATAAAAAAGTATGAAATATGCGCATAAATATGCAGTATTTTATGCAAAATATGCATATTTATCTAGACATGCATGTAATAAAAAATATTTACATAATTTTTTTATTTACAAAAATACTTACAATATTATAAATACATAACATATACAATTATTTTAACATATAAATATTATTTTGAATTGTGGTAATAATAGATTATCAAATGATGTTCAAAATTTTCTAATAAAAACTTACGGCTTTTATCTGAATACCTTTATTTGTAAATAAAAAAACTTCTTTCGACATCAACTGATGTAACTGGGGCATTTTTCAAATTTTTCTATAATAGATGGTTCTAAATTAAGTGGTTCGAAAAATGTCCCAGTTAGTACTTGAACCACTTCAGAAAGAACCTGGTAACCACTATTTTTTTCCATGATTACTTTAAATTTTTGAGAAATATCCTTTCCAATAGTACCTTTAACGTTTTGACACAATGATTCAAATTCTTTTATTAAAACTGTACTCTCTAACAATGATAATTTGGAGGATTTTAATTGAGCTATAGTTTTCTGGACATAACTATAATTTGATTTTTTGAATGACAGTTGCTGTTGGAGGATATTATTTTGAAAGGCTTGCTTATAAAGATTGGCAACTATCATCCGCTAAAAGGTTAATTATTTTTTTTTAATCAACAAAATGATCAGAATAGAAATGCTGTTTCCAATCATATTCCCCAACGTGTTAAAATGGTTTGCGGTGGCAGTGGAACAGCAATAAGCATATCTCTGTAACATTATATTCTTACAGGTGATTTTAGGAATACCTTTTTGACGCTCGCTATTAAACTGTTAACTAGTGGAAGTTTTTTTCTTACTTCCTCCGCAACTCTGTTTATTCCATGCGCTAAACAAGTGACATGTATTAAGTTTGGATAAAACATTTTTAAATTTTGTCCTGCTTTCACCATATATAGTGCGGCATCAGATAAAATAAGCAATAATTTATCATTAGGCACAGCAGCAGGAAGAAAAAAGTTTGCTAATACTTCTTGTAGAAACCGTGATATTGTTAAAGCGTTGGTTTTTTCCACTTACTTACAGGAAATTAAATGCGATTTTGACAGGGTTTCATCGCTAAGTACACCAATCAATAAGTGCACAATGTATCTTCCTGACGAGTCATTGGTCTCGTCCACACATAATGTAAAATTAATTATTACCTATTTCGGTTTTTATGTTGTGGATAACTGAGGAGTATAAAAATTCACATTATTTCTCTTTAGAGTTCGTTCACTGGGAATGTTTTGTTTGCAATATTTTTTTTTAAAACAACTAAAGTTTTCATTAGATAATTTTGAAAGCGGTATATTAGAAGATACTAATGCACGACACAAGTCTTCGATAAAAGTTTCTTGTTCAGTTTGTTTTTTGGAACTTGACTGAAAGCGCTTGGACACTTAGGGTTGATATTTTTCACCGGATGTGGTTTTTACTTTTTTAGCTAAATGTTTCGCTGTTCTGACATGCTCATCTATTTGAAATTTTTTTTAGATGAAATCTAAAAAAGAATATAAATATTCTGTAGTTGTACCCATTTTTAAAATTTAAGATTGTAGAAATAAACTAAAAATGAACCGGTTTTGTATAACAATTAAAATAATATATAAATTAAATCAAATAAAAATTGGTGTAGTAATCTTGAAAATGTCCAGAAATGACTGAATTTTAAATAGGTAGGTATCCTATTTTTTATCGCAAGGAATTTAAAAAATGCTTGAAAAAAGAAAAAATACATTGATATATAGCGAACTAGCATTGTGTCGGTACTTTTCTTAAACATAATCTTAAATTTTAAAATCTTTGTTTGTACCACCGTGTAAATTTTTAAAATAAAATAAAAAATAATACTATGTACGTACGGTTTTGCCACAACATGAACAATAAACTTTATCCATATCCATAGATAGCTCTTTGTAATGTTTTATCCAAGTTGAAACATTGCTTATTTTCGGCATTTTCAAAGCACAATAATTATTCATAATTAGAAGTACATGTTGTTTACGCCTCCAATTTTACAACAAAAGTGAAACCAAGTGAAACTGACCGCAAAATAAAAATTTTTACCTACAGACATAAACTGGCAAACACAAACCCTTAATTCCAGGACAAAACGTGACAAAACTATAAGCTGCTGTCGTTCATTAGTTACTATACCAAGAATTTGAATACCAAGTGATTATAAAAAAAAATAAATATTGGCATTTTCATGCTGTTAGTTTGAATATAAAAATATATAGTTAACACCAAATTTTCAAATTATATGCACTTTATGCTCACTTTTATAAAAATATGCAAAATTTGACATTTTTGCATTCTTTTATGCATTATCTTAAAATCTAATGCGATTTTAAAGTATGTGGAAATTAAAAAATATTAAGATACATTAAATTATTTTTGCTTTAAGTATTTCTAAATTTAACGATAAATTAAAACTAACTATATATTTTTGATATCTAAGATACTGTTTTTGAGTATATTTTCCTTATAAAACAAATTCCAAAGAATCCATGGATGACAATTCCAATGATTTGGACATGTAATCATGTCTGATAGCTATGACCAAAGAAAATACTAAGAAAAATACTTCCCCCTTCCAAAAGAACAAAGGAAATAAAGACTATTTCCATTGTCATTGTGTTCTTCTTCTTTTTGGTCGTATATCTTCCATTTTTGAACATAGGCCTCTCCTATCTCTTTCCATCATTCTCTATCCTCAGGATAATATAATTATTAAATCTTTGTCACTTGTATGTGGCACGCGAGTTTTTGTAATGCGATTTCGTCTCTAAGTCGTCAAAACTTCGTATATCAATTTTCGATGATTTTGTGTTTTTTGGGTTACCTACATTAGAAATTCGAGCTTCATCGATTGCAAAACCTCTTAACTCAAAGCGTGTGAAATTGCACCTGCTTCACTCGAATTCAGAAGCCTCGTATCTTATATGTTGTGCACAAAACCTCATAAGTCAACACGTGTCTGCAAAATTTGTAAATATTGAACTCTTTTGTGCAAGTTATATGGGTTTATAAGAATGATAAATGTTTATTAGAAGCTATGGTAAGTGAAAACATATTAATACTTTACTTTAATAATACGTAGATATATACGCCCAGTACCGTTTTACGTTAAGCAGAAACCTAACTAATATTATTTTAAAAAATTTGAGGTTATGATGATTCAATTAATATATTTCAGTTGATCAAGTAAAACAAATTATATAAATCAATTAGGGAAAAACAGAAACTTGTCAGTTGGTACAAGAATTTCCAAAATAATGTATTTCAGTTAATTTCTCAGTGAAAAAATTGTGATACCAGATTTTGTTACATAACTAAATTTAATTCACTTCTCAGAATAATGAGTTACGAGGTTTCTTTAATAAAAATTGTGCAAAAACAAAAAAGTGTTTATTTTTTTGTTTTATTTTTAGGCAAGCCAGAATGGTCAAGTCAGCACTAAAAAGTCTAAAAGTGAATCCTGATATTGACCATTCCAAAACTAATGCCATAGTTTTACGAAATGGTAGACTAATTTCAATTAATATTGCTAATAAGCAGAATGATAGTATTACCAATCGAGATTCACATTCTAAAGAGGGAGTCGAAGAGCTTAAGAGCCATGATAGTAGAGAACACTGGAAAAATGCTTGTGCGCCCAAAGGGGTAAAGGTAATTTAAATTCAACAACATACAAGCTTCAATGAAGAGCAATTCACGAAACATTCAAGTATACCTATTCCTGTATTATTTTAAACCCAAAAAAGACTACTAATCAAACAGGGTCTCATTTTAAAAAATGTCTTTTAAAACAGTACTAATGTAGAAAATAATGGAATAAATGTTAATGTGAAAGAAAGTACTAAGGTGGAGAATTTCAGAAAGGATCTAACTTTAAATACCGAAGATCTCAGTAAAGCTGCGGAAAATCGACATTATAACACCGACATCGAATAGATGTTTGATGGGTCTGCGATGGATTGGCATCAACGAAAGTTATTTGTGTGTACGCTAGTTATTAAACATTCAACAATACAAAAAAGAACACAAAATAAATCACGGCGTAATTTAATTTTATTTTATCATTTGAAAATATATAATACCGTAATTCCGGTATGCAAGAAAATGTTTTTCTCCAGTTTAGGATTGGGTGAATGAAGTATTCAAAACTGGATGAAAACTAGTTGTGACTCGTGTATACCAAATATAACTAATGGTACTTTTCCTACCAAGGTTAAACTTCTTAATATTGAACGCAGAAATAAACTTCTTCTTTAAAAAACTGCTAAAGATGCCCTCCCATTATTGCCGTTCAACGAGTAAACTTTATTTGGAAACAACTTTTTAGTCATATAATCATGTGGCCGGTTTGCTTGTAGATAAAGCATTCCATTTTGAGTGTCGATAGGAAAATCCTATTTTCATTACCATCAAATTGAATTACTAAAGAGATTTTGAGTTCCAAGTTGTCTTGAGAAGTGAAGATACCTGTCACCTAAAACTTAAAATATGGGAATATTTGTCACTGAGCATTCCTGCTCTTGAGAAACTAGTCTACGTATATTCATGGTGGAGTTCCCAACGTGAGTTTGGATGCAATTTTAAAAGGTTATTAACAAGGTCTGAATTTGTTAGGTATATACAGATTTGACTATTGTACTCGTATATTCTGAAAGTAATATATATATATATATATATATATATATATATATATATATATATATATATATATATATTTAGGACCAATCGCGTTACTTACTGCCTTCAGATAGTCAAACAGCTTAATAGTTTCAGCAGCATACATCACTATAGCTTGATTCTTGTTTGGAATAGATGACTTAGAAGTCGATTTCTTTACAGAAATATATAAAGGAGTTTGGCTTTAATTATTAATAAATGTATTTTCAGACATAGTGTAGAATTAAGAATTATTTGAGATCTGCTTAATGTATTGTAGTCCCTTGTGGTCAAAAAAATACAAATGTTACCACTAATATTATTTAATTTTAACTACGATCATGTTTTTAACTACAATTCCATTATAAATGTCCACGCCACTGGTGGACAGGACTAGTTTTTCGCTGATTTATTCAATGTATTAATTATTATTTGCACAAAAAATGAAAATAAATTTTAATACATGTTAAATTAGCTAAGTATATAACCATTGTTTAAATAGAACTAGTTAGCCAACGCAATGTATAAATTTGTTTGATTCTAATTGAGACAGTCACTAGATGTCACCACTCTTTCTGTCTCAATAGATTTTAATATACCATTGTTTGTTTGATATACGTTATACTAGATGGTGCTATGTGAAAAAGTTAAAGACTAAACTTAACGTCCATTTTTGATCCATTGAATTAAATTCACCAGCGTTGCAATATTTCACTGACAGTAGCAACAGGTTTATTTAGAAATAAACATGTAAAAAAAACAGACCTTGAATCACTTAAGATATTCATTTAAAATAGAGTTATTACTATCAACTAGTAAATATCGTGTCAACTAAAATTGTACATAAACGTACTGTGGCTTCTAAATCTTCCTATATCTAAATAAGTTTAAAGAATTTAAATATTTTATTTTATTTGGAAGTGTATTACAAAAATTTGGTCCGAGGTAAGTAAAACATTTTAATTCTGTGTGTTTAAAACAAAAAACATTTGTATGAGAAATGAACAAATTAGGTATTTAGAAATAAATTTTAGCGGATAATACATACATTCGATAATATTTGAAAAAAGTGATTTTAAATTAAAATAATGTTACTTCCATAATAAATAAATCGTTTTTTACAGATGGCTGGAAATATTTGTTGTTATTACAAATGTGGTTTATCATCATACAAAATTCATGGTTTAAGAATGTTTAGATTTCCGACAAAAAATCTTTCGGCTTGTCAAACATGGATATTACACTCTGGTAAGTAAATAGAAACTTTTTTTATATTCCTTTATTTTACACGTTTCCGTTACGTAATTAACTTAAAAAAATGTTTATTTTTTTTTCATTCATCATTTGAATTTTACGTTTTCGTTGGTATTATAATTATGATATAATAAACTTCGGAAAAACAAATTAGTGAATAAATATAAATAAGTTAATAAACATAAGCAAAATATTAGATATTTAAATATGTATTTCTTTAGCTACCTATTTTTAGTTATTGTATTGAAAAGTAGAAATAAGTTCATCTTTATCGGAGAACTAATTTATACACCAGTCCATCTGTAAAAAAATCATTGATTACACGTAAAAATCTTATAAAGATATTTGAAGGTTCTAAAAGATATACGAGTGTTAGTTAATAATAAATCTGTGAAGACATACAGGTATTTTGGTTTGTTTTTGTTTAAACAGTTTTAAAAAGTGAGAGGTCATTCTTTTGCTTATAAAACGTTTTTTATCCAGTTTAGAGAAAAATAGTTAAAATAAAAATTGTAGATCTCAAAAAGTTCTTCCTTTTGTGAGTTTCTAAATTAAAATATATAAAGAATTCACCAAAATAGTTGCAAAAACCCTTGATTTTGCAGAAATTTATAAATTTTAATAACTTTGTTTTTGAATAATGGTATGTAATGTAACTAATAACAATAGTGACGATTTGTTTATCATGGAAAGCGATTATTTAAACAACTTTTTGTTGAGCTACCCCAGTTAAAAAAAATTATGTTTTACGTGCCACAGAAGCAAAGATATTGCAAATTTTACAAGCGCTATTTATTTTAAAAAAAGTTCAAATCTAAAAAAAAAACGGAGCTCAGATGGTTCTCCATTCTACTTTTCCGAAGAGGTATTTTACGAGTACCATCATTTTAACGGGTTATAAATTTTTACTTCTTTACCGCATATGCCATCTGTAAGCTGGATCGCACAATTCAGATCTTTATTTAGAGTCCCTTCAATTTTCATCTTTTACTGTTAATAGACAATGGAAGTATGATTTTAAGAATAAAATGCTTTGGTTTTAAATATAAAATGCTCGCTTGGCTCGTAATGGCCATAGAAGATTTTTTTTTTTTTTAGGAAGTGTGTTTTTCATCAGTTTTTCATTAGCTTCTATATAAGTTTGTGGCATAAACGATATCAAAGATATAAATGTTTATAAACAGATTAAATAACCTATAAACTATTTGCTCTGATTGACATTTAGCGCACTGTAATAACTTATTAATTTCCATAATTTCAAGGAGCTATGTTATATGTTTTTGCACAAAAAATAGTTATTTTAATTTATAAATAACTGCAAAAATAAGGTTTTTTGCAACTATTTCGATTAATAGTTTCTTGTATTTTAATTTAGATACTCTCAAAAGTTACGGCAGTTAATGAGTTTTTAAAGTGTGCTAAATGTCATACAGAACGACCATATGAGTTATTCAATTTGTTTATCCAGGAGACCGATTATTTAAACAACTGTACTTGTCCAAACAGTCACTCTAGGGATATTTTGTAAATAGCAATCGATTTTTTATGGCTTCGTTTTAAATTATTAAAAAAAAACATCAAGAATATAATAAATTTGTTTTTAAAAATCAGTTTGAAGAGTAACAAATTTTTAGCATATAAAAATTTCTAATAACTTTGACTTTTTTATGTCATACACTTGTAAGTAGGCTCAATATAAAGCTAATAAAAAAAACATTTAAAAAAACCAAAACCTTCTATGGCCCAGAGAAAATCAAATAGCATTTTTTTTTCTTGTTTAAGAAATTGCAAATATTTTCATTGTTTATTAACATTAAGAGCTGAAAATTAAACATTGTAAAAGAATATCTAATTTTTATAATTCGATTTATCAATAGCATACACAGTGAAGAAGTAAATTAGTTTTGAAACATTAAAATAATGGTACTCGTAAAATATCGCCACAGAAAAATGCAAGGGAGATCTGTCCGCTGCAATATCTCAGCTTGTTTCTTGTTAGTGGTTATAGAAAGTTCTGTTTTTTTTTTTAAATTGTGCTTTTACGCCAGCTTTTCATTCAGCCTACGTACAGCCGTATGACATGAAAAATATCAAAAGTAGTATAAATGTTTAGAAGCTAAAAAGCACTTTTGCAAACCGTTTTTTTAATAATAAGTTTAATAAAATGGTGAAGTTTATAAATAAAGCTTCAAATAATCGATTCAAAAAACATCAAATAACTGTCAAAGGTTAAACACCCTTGTTAAAGTTCCTAATGGATTTTAAAGATTTAAACAGTGTTAAACAGATATATTAATTCATCGACGAGTTAACAATACGAAGCGAAGTTCTTTAATCACAATGTGATAAGAAGACGAGTATCAAAGTTGGTTTTATATTTCAATAGTCGAATTTAATTGTGGCTATATTGGTTTAATTAAAGAAAACCAGAGAAAATCCCAAGAAATAGGTGAGATCCTTTTTTTCTTTCTTTCCAGTTTGGGAGAGGGTCCTTTAGGTACTCACGTTTAGGTATTGTGTTATTTGAATATATTAAAGAAACTGGTAAAATAGTTTATCCAAAAAATATTACTTTTAAATCTCGCATTTCGAATAATCGAATCTACATTTTCCTCACTTCTACTGACATCGTTGATCAACTAATACACCGAACGTCATAATTAATTTCACCGTCATCTTTATCTGCAGGCTTCTTTCTGCGCCCAAAAGAATCCTTATTTCAAATGTATCTCCTTCCATCCCGCATTCACTAATCGAACAGTCCCTAAGAAATACGGAACATCAGATGATCAATAGGCATATATCATGAGTTTTCTGCTCTTTGTATATTTTTACTTCATCTTTTGCCAAATTTAGACACGATATTTAATTAAGTAAGAAAACTTTATGTACTTCAAATACTAGCCCAAGTCTAGTTTAAAAAAAATTGTTAATAAAAAATAACCTTAAAATATCCAATCCCTTTTTTAATCAAAAGGTTATACTTGATAAAATAAAAGTTTTGGAACAAATCTAGACCTAACCATATATACTCTTTTCTTCCTTCATCCTTTCCTTATTCATCCTTAGTTTCACAAGATACCAATTATCCGAACTCTTTTATAAACTATTTCGAACTAAAAGCTGCACCAAATCCTATAAATTTACAAAAATTAGGGTTTTCTAGAATTATCTTGAAAAATTTCTCGAAAATTCCTTAGGCACCAACGACCCTCTAAATGAAGCCAGTAAATTTACCACTGACATACCGCTGACAATCGTTAATGAAAGATCTTGCCCTAATCTATACTAATATAAAAGAAAAATCATTACAAAAAAAAAAATTTTTTAAAATCCATTATAAAAGGTATATAAATTAAAAAACCCAAATGGGCTATGTCATGAAGACAAAAGGTTTTTGGAATCTATATTCCATCATCGGTGTCTAGGTGAACATGTTTTGAGCCGCTAAATATCTGGGTAAAAACCCGTTAAAAGTTATATGTTACAATTTAGTTTACATTATTTAGTCTTATATATTAGGATGTTAAAGCTACCAGTGGATATAATAACATGGCAAATATTATCATATCCACTGGTAACTCAACTCTGGTGAGGTCCCAACCTCATATAAACTTATACAAAGTGTAGTAAATCTACTTCAAGATAGATCTAACGAACTAGTATTATCACTCACTGAGAACAAAACCAAATTAGTAAAATTTTCCAGAAGAATTTTCACTCCCTTAACCAAAATTTTATTTAACAATTCTCTACTTTCTGCTGTTAATTAATGTAAAATTCTCGGTTTTATGTTTGACTCCAGATTAAATTGAAAGAGTCAAATCTCTGAACTTAAAATCAATTGTTTTAATAGTTTGTTTGTTTGTTTTAAAACCCTCAGTCATCTTCAAATGGGGTGCCGATAAAACTTCTTCTAGGTCTGAGCGCTTTTCGCTTTAGTCCTATTGAGAGTGTATACCGTGAATCTAATGAACTTTCTCCTACCCTAAGACGATAATCACTTCTACTTTCGTATGCTGCATCAACATCCGCAAATCCATTTAATCCCGTTCATTCCCTAATTGCCACAATGGCGTCTTCTTCCACTAACAATAACCAACACCTTATCATAAAACCTATACCTCAATTAATTTGTCCACTACTTAAAAATATTGACCTTTTTCAGACTGGTTCATTTCCTCTAACTTTACTTCCCCTCTGGGCTAATCTCCCTTCAATATATACCTCACTCGCCATTTTTAACAAACTTGAATCTTCTAACCTTCTTATAAAGAAAGCATTTTTAGAATTTAATTTTCTATACAGATGCTTCTAAAACTACCACTGGTATTGGTTGCGCAGTAACCACTAAACATGAACTTGTAAGATCATCTCGGTTACCCTTAATATGCAACGTTTGCACAGGTGAACTATATAGTATTCTGTTGGCTTTTAAATGCATCTCCCATCAAACCAGACATATTGCCATTTGTTCAGATTAACTTTCATATATCCATTTAGTAAATACAATTTTCACTGACCACCTATTAGTTCAAAACATTCATGACATATACCAAAATCTCTCTGCTTACGATGTAAGTCTCTCTCATATGGCTGCCTTCTCACACCGGAACTACTGATAATAAAACAGCAGATAATTTTGCCAAAGGAGCTACCAACCATGGGGTGACTGAAGTCACCCCAATTCAACTAGCTAACGAATCTCGAAATTCGTTTTTAAAAAGTCAGTAGAGGATATTTGACAAAACTTATAGCAAAAGAGCAAAACAACTTTTCATAAACTTCAATCTTTTATTGGTCATCTCTCCCTAGACTTCATAACTAGAAGAGAAGCATCGACTATTAGAAGACTACGAATCAACCATACCAAACTTACCGACTGCAAACAATTCACCAACCTGTATAAAGCACTGGACTTGAAACCTTCTCTAAGGAACTAGAGAATCATCTACCTCTTCCTCAACTGTAAATTGTATATGTTGATTATGATTGTTGAAAATGTTGACTATTTCATTAATTTTGTGCTTAGGAAGTGCCAAAACTAAATCATCTACATATCTTTTAATAAAAGGAATGAAAAAAGTGTAATTGTTGATACAATCACTGATAACATCATCCATGACTAGATCCCATAGCACTATCAAAAATTTGTTTTTGGTAGTGATATGGGATCTTTTTTTTTTCCTAATATTGTTCTGAAGCTTTATATATATATATATATATATATATATATATATATATATATATATATATATATATATATATATATAGATAGATATAAACATATATTGGCATAACTGCCAAGTTATCTATATCTTAAATACAGAACTTATTTTTTTAATTTATTGTGCAGAAAGTTGCTTTTTTTCAGTTGTGTTAATAATAATATTGTTGTAGGTAATGCTGCATTGGAAAGTCTGGAGCTACCCGATTTAAAAAAAAAATCTATGCAGTAAGCATTTTGACCAAAGATATCTAAATGCAAAATATTTACCCAGTACTGCTATACCAAAAAAATATAGTGAGGTAGAAGAGGAAGGTTCGTTAACGACACCACGCGTTTTTCATACGTATTCAATAGAAAAACAACCATCAACCAGTGCCAATACTGTTTCGCACAGTGATAATTCTGAACTTGACGATTTTGTTGATGAGCTTTTTAGATATGCCGTTATCACCATTGGTCAAGAAAAAAAGATTTCATAATTATCACACACTTTAAAGGAGATTACATGCATCTCGAATAAGAATTAATTTTCTTAAAACTCGCATAACAGCACTAAAAAAAGAGACTGGTTAAGATTAGGACAAAATCTGTACAAACTGCACGAAAGCCACAAACTCAGTTTTCTGCTGCAGTTTTTCTTGAACACTTTGCTATCATAACGTTTGTTGGACTTGATACCATTGTAGTTAAACATCGATCTAATATTTTTAAACTAGTATTGCTGGTTCATACATAGATCCAACTCATACATTGCTTATTTTAGTTCATGCAAACAATGTTACAATCGATTTCTATAACTATTAATGTAAACAATTTTGTTTTGTTTTTTACCTTGAATTATTATTTTGTTAATATTGTCTATGGTGTAGATATTAGAATTTTCATAAGTGTTATCTAACTATTAAAATAACGCGAATTTAATTTTTGCATAAACAGTCATATCGGGCGAGTTGATTGAAAAAAACATTCTCATTTATGTAAACAGAAATACAAAAATGGTGTGTATATTATAAAATACATAAATAAATAAAATAAAGGGTACTATTTATTAAAGTTTTGTTAATTATTATTCCTTGTATCCCAACATATAGATTAATTTGTCCCTAAATATGTGTTGCCTCTTGTTGTGGCATATCGATCTGTTTATTTGTTTCAAAACCATTATCAAAAAACCATACCCATAAATTTACTATATTTTCAAACGTCATTTTAAAGATTAAAAGATTGAAAATTTAATTTTCTCAAAACATACATAAAACCATTGTTTAAAAAGATTTTTTTTTAAACAATGATAAAACTCAAGTCTTGACTAAAAAATAAACCTCCGCATGAGTGTTCTAAGACGATAGCAGTCGAGTCTATTTCAATTAAATTTTAATCCTTTTCTAACAAATCATATAACCAAATTAAATATCTGGTAAACTAATGAAAATTAAAAAAAGGCAGCATTTAACTGCTTCATTTAAATAGATTACTAACCGGTTTAGATTTATCAAGTCTAAAAGTAGAAAAACAATTTGAAATATTCGCTCGAAATAGTCAAGTTATGTTTCACAAAACGCATACAACGATAATAACAATAAGCATTTTATTAAAATCTTATATTTTCTTCACAATCTGGCACCCGTGTACAGGTTTGCATAAGTTACCAGACAGATAAAAATATACTCGAATAGAATCCTGCTGAGAATTAAGTTTCTGTTAATAGTTTTTTAAATTTATGACTAGAGGCCGCCATATAACGGCAGAATAAAAATCAAACGTTTGTTCCATAAGGATTGTCTAACTAGTCCTATTTAAACAATGATATAACAATAACTATTACTGTTTTATCGATAGCACTATGGTTTAGAAACATTTGCATATTAGTACAATTAAACTGATTAGACGATAAATATTAAGTAAGAGAAATTAAACTTTTTTTCTACTTTTAAGAACAAAAAAAGGAAGTTTATTAGTGGAACCGAATTCAAACTTATTCTAAACATTTTATTTAAAGTATTATTTGATTAAAATATCTCATTTTTGGAGGTAAAATAAAAAATCTTAATTTGTCTGTACTATAGGTGGTATTTGTTTGAATTTGCCGACGAACGATAGATAGATGGAGGCAACTTTACGACGATCAATAAAATTCTGCGTTAAAAACATAAAGAATTAAATTATGAAGTGTTTATTTAATTTCCACTGAAAGCGTAAACAAACCGCTTTTCTTTGAAGTTGTGCATAATTTTATAATCAGTCACAATTTCTGTTTTTGTTCACTCTTAAATAGTTTTGTTTTTAAATTATTCTAGTAGGTCAATTTTCATTAGAGTTATGTTAAACTACACAGGACTACTATAATACAATTGTATTGTAAATTATAAATATGAACAGGCGGAAAAAATAAGAAAAAAAGACTGTTATGTCTTCTTGTGTTTAAACCACCCAATACCTTTACTTCTATAACTTCACTTATGATTCAATGTTCTAATGTGGTAAAATGTGTCTTAATTAAAAAAATGCAAGGCTATTATGCACCTATTTTTAACTTAGGCTTAATTTTGTTCCAGCTTGTTGGAAATTCATTGGCTATTTTGTACTAGGTTCATACTTACATTTGAATATCGCTTTTCTTTTTGAAGCAATTATTTGGACGTAAGGATCCTCTAATAAAGATTATTTATAAAAAAAATAATAAATATTCGTTTACGTATTACACAAGAAAAAATCTTAATGCATTAATTTAAACTAAAGGCATAAAACAAATTTGTGCTTTCTATAGCCACTTTCAGCTGAAATTCAGATGGAACAAAAACTGTTTTTAAAATTTTAATCTGATTCTTTTGCGATTTTTCCATTTCACACCGACTCGGCAAATCTACAGACAATCAATCTCAATTATTCCGAGATAGCTTTTCAGTATTTTTAGATGTATCAAGGATTCTTGTTATCCCGTAATCGTATGTAGATATCGATACCTCTAAAAAAGATACCTAACAAGGAAACGCACATAAAAACAAGAATTACGACATTTAAAACGAAGCAGTGATAATTTCCAACTAAGAAAGTTTTTTTTTATTTAGAAAGTACAGCCGCATCCACCATGATGGTGATTAGCGGTGGCTACAAAATTATAAAATTACATTTTATAAAATCCTCCTATGGATTTTAAAAAATTTACAAAATTATTCTCTAAAATATTAGTGCCCAATACATTACTTATACTGTTGGGTATGTTAAATACGATACGATAATTGGCAAAAGAGCATACAATTAAAAAATGGTTAACGGTAACTTATACATTACATTTTTCACATATAGGTGGATTATTTTTAGACAATGAATATGAATGAATAAGTTTCGTATGTCCAATTTTTAACCTCGTTATCACCAATTGTTCTCTTTTAGTCCTAGTTGAGGATTTCCAAACTATAACGTTTTTTTAAATTTCCTTCTGTTATGTTTGAGAAGATTGCCATTCGTTTTTCCAATTGCACAAAACTTGATTCTGAATGAAATGAATAACACCTTTTATATCACTTACAGTATTTTCATGCTCGGCTTTTTCTATATCGGCACATATAGCAATTTCACTCACGCACTGGTCCGCTCTTTCGTTGCCTACAATGCCAGTGTACGTTGGAATCCATATAAATCTGATACTTATAGAATTGTCTTGTGCCTGCATGATTTCTAATTTTATCAGTTCCTTAAAGAGACCTTTGGGATATATTTGTTTAAGGGTTTAAAGGGTGCTTAGTGGGTCACTTAAGATAACAAGGTTAGGAATGGCATTAGAATTTCTATGCATAATAGCTTTGAGCACTGCCAAGACCTCAGCGGAGAAAATCGTTAATTAGCTTGAGAGACGAAATTGACATGTATTGGTTAGGGTAATAAATGCAGCTCTGTCAGACTTGGATGCATCTGTAAAGATTTTATAACAATGCTCCTAATGCTAACTGAGAATTACTTTTTGATTATGCTTGATCTCTGCGTGACTGTCATTATGTTTGTCAAATTGGGTTAGGCTAGTATTTATATTTGGAGTATTTGAATGAAGCCTTTTTTGAGATTTCATTGGTTTATAACAAGAATCTTAATCTATTCATTCTTTACATTTATAGATCACCTGACTCACAGAATTATTTTTTAGAACCTGTTAAATTTGTTAGACGACCTGCCCAATAAAAGCAGAAAAATTCTATTCGGTGACTTAAATATTAATTACGCTGTTGCTTGTGCTACCCAATTATCCTTGGTTTATATATTCGAATCGTATGGTTTCACAATGCACGTTAATTTCCAACAAAAATTACTAAAACAACATCTATCATAATTGATTATATTGTCTCAGATTTCTCACCCCTTGATGTATACCCTAGAATTATTAATGCAGGACTTTCTGATCATAAAGCAGTATATACCAAGTTTAATTTCTCAACAAACTTAAAAAATTCGAAAATTTTATTCTGGATGGCGCTTTCCCTCTGTGGAAGTGGACTATAATTTCAGTAATTTTCTAGATAGGCTTGTCTGTATTTTCAATAAGCCATTTCTTTAATAAAAATTAAGTCAAAACATCACAAACCCTGGAGTAGCAAAGGTGTACGCATATCAGTCAAGAATATGCGTTTACTACCGTACCTTAAGAAA
Organism: Diabrotica undecimpunctata; assembly: GCF_040954645.1. Taxonomy (NCBI): domain Eukaryota; kingdom Metazoa; phylum Arthropoda; class Insecta; order Coleoptera; family Chrysomelidae; genus Diabrotica; species Diabrotica undecimpunctata. The sequence continues at coordinate 48,624,136 of NC_092803.1, read as the reverse complement.
TTTACTACTAAGTTTTTGTCACTGAATATATCATCAAGTACCAAGGAACCTATCTATTCAAAACAGTTAAAAAAATTTACTATCAAAATTGTCTGGGAAGCTCTAAAAATGTTGCAAAAGAAAGTTGGTTCCAAATAAACGATCTTCGAAATAAAACCAACACAGCTCAAACATTTTCTCTTCCAAACCCTGAAAATCTAAAAGAATATTTCGTTATAAAAGTAAAAATACAACATTAACTATTTCTATTTTCTATCTCCCCAATTTAAAAAAGATCTCGAATTCATTCTTAAGACCATATGATAAATCTGAACTGATCCAAACAATCAGTAGTATCAAAAGCAAATCTTCCTGTAGTACTGATGGACTATCCATAAAAATTTTCTTAAATCTCCCAAAAAATGTGTTGGGAATCCTGGTCTTACTAATTAATGATTCCTTTAAAAAGGTATATTTCAAAAGAGTTAAAGACAGTCATTATTGTTCCTGTTCATAAGGGTGGTAAAAAATTGAATGTCTGCAACTATAGACCTATTGTCTTACTACCGATCCTATCTAAAATTATTAAAAGGCTTATAAAAGCCCGACTTATGTCCTTTCTCCTTGAAAACCACATTTTATTGCAAAGTCATTTTGACTTTTTATCTAATAAATGTACCAGTGATGCTATGTTTTCTGTATTACATGAGGTCTACCAAGCACTAAACAGTAATCATTACACTTCCATTGTTTTTTGCTACTATGTCAAAGCTTTTGATTGTATAAATCACATTTTAATAAATAAACTAAATTTCTACGGAATTATAGGTATTTCTTTGAATTGGTTCCAATCTTAATTAGGACATAGGAAACAACTAGTTAAAGCAAATGATACTGACTCTAGTCACAAAAGCATTGTATGTGGAGTACCCTAAGGTTCAGTATTGGGTCCTCTCCTTTTCTTTATCTTTATTAATGACATCTCTAACTTAAAAATCAATGGAAACAATTTTCTTTATGCTGATAATACCAGTATCATATAGGCAAATATATTAAAAACAACAAGAGCCAAAATAAAAAACACTTACACAGTGGTGTGTATAAACTTACATCGGTCAAACTGGTAGAAATTTTAATAAACGGGTAGCAGAATTCACCTTCTAGATCATAATCATTCTTTTAATGACGAATTTAAAATTCTTCACATTCAAAATAAAGGCCTTAAACTATCTTTGTTAGAATCTACGGAAATCAACAAATTAGAAAACACAGATATAATTCTGAATGACCAACTTGAGACAAACAGTTCTCCTCTCCTCAACCTATTTCATTAGAGACTATAAAGTGTAAAAGCATGCCAAAAATAGATCACTTGATAAAGGCAATCAGCCGAAATAGCTGTAGTGATAAGAGTTTAAAATAAATTTTGTGAAAGTTTTGAAAACAAAGTTTTCAGTGTTTTATTGTTAGATAAAATGAATTTCCATCAAGTAACGGCCAAATCCATCAACAGTTTAGCATCTACCAAAATAACAAATTTTTCTTTGTTCGAGTCTCATCTCCAATATGGTCTTTCTTTTTGGAGTTCTAGTACAACTTTATTATTTATGTTATTTATGTTATTTATTATTTATTATTTATGTTATTTTTAATTAAAAAAAAAAAGAGCAATACGGTATCTTTTTGGCTTAGTAGAAGAACACATTGCAGAAGCTACTTCAAAAATCATGGGATTTTAACGCTTCCCTCTTTATATATTTTAGAAACTGTTTGCTTAATTTGTAAACACCTACATGTTTTTTAAGGAAGACCTAATCATAACTAGTCCACCAGAAATTCAACCTTTCGTGTGCATTTACCGAACCATTTCCCTTTACAACTTAAATTTGCAACATCTTTTCTTAACTTCCGTGAAATGACAAAAGCCTATCTATCTGAAAGACCATATTATTGAGTACAATAGTTTCTTAACGAATAACTAAGAAATTGCAGTACCTTGTTATTATTATTTTTTTGACTTTTTGTAAACTTTTTGTAAGCTTTGTCCATAAAATTGCACAATTTTCAGTGACATTAAAGCATATTTCTATTCTATTTTATAGTGATTTCGAAATAAAAATGGCCATATCTTGTAATACGTATATCGTGTATAGTAGTATCAAGTCCAATACTGTAAGAACAGGGACTATAAGAGAAATCTAAATATGAGAAAATATATAGGGTTTTCTATTTAGAAAATCGTATGTTTTCTTTACGGCGTAGTTATTAATCACCCTGTAGAATATCATTGTTTACATCTTTTCTAAATAACTTTTTAAATGTTCTATACCATACTGGAATTATCGACCAATGTCGCATTAAACACTCAGCCTGTATGTATATCATTACCCAATATACAATGACCTGCAAAAGTAACTGATACTAAGTTTATTTTAAGTAAAATAAAAAGTATTTAAAAAAACTTTAATTCCAATAAATTATTTTTATTGTATGTTTAATAACAAACCATAAAATAAAAAAAAATCTAAAATATTGACTAATGTAATAAAAAATAAAAATTTTGAAACTTTTTTATTTTGGAGTAAGATATTTTTCAAATCTCAATTATAAAATATTTTTTTAAAATATGCATACTAAAATCGAGTATTTCCTCCTTGAGCTCCAATAACTGCTCTCATCATTCCTGGCATAGACTGGATCAATACAACATTCTCATGTTGCGCTATTTGTTCTCACTCGTTTATCAGCTTCTGTTCTAACGCTACCACAGTTTCCAAATTATTATAATTTTTACTAACTACTAACAAGTTGTTCCACAAATGCTCTATCAGGTTAAGGTCTAGAGTTCTTGGAGGTAATGCTACTAACTAAATACCAACATCTGTAAAGTATTGCATTGTTATCCTGGCTGTGTGGCTGAGCATTATCATCTGCATTAGCAGAATATTTTTACCACACAAGATAACACATATTATTTCATAGATTCTCTAACGTACCTATCAGCATTAAGGCTATCTAACCCTAACATAACCAGATCTGTATGTGCTTTCAAAGAAATGCCGCCTTATACCTCCACACCAAACTGCACTCTAGGAGTCAAGTAAAATTGGCCATGCCATTCTCTCCAGGCTATCTCCACACTTTTTGATGGCCATTCACTCTAGACGAGATTCGTCTGTAAACAAAATGTTTTTCCATTCTTCTTTATCCCAATCTGCATGATCACGACAGAATTCCAAGCGTTGTTTTCAATGAGCAACCTCCAATAAAGGGCCTGTAACAGGTACATAATTTTATTCGCTTAATCTCCGACAAATAGTGTCAAGTGAACTTATGTTAACATGAACATCTACAAGGTTCCTAGTCAAAACTGTAGCAGTAACTGTTCGCTCTCGAAGTATTTGAAGTCTAAGAAACCTATATTTCACGGCGTTTGTTGACCTTGGTCTTCCCTATATAAGTCTTTTAAGTAAAAACCAGTTTCTCGAAATCTTTGTAAAGTACCAGATATTGTTTTTTGCAGAACGCTAAGCATATCTTCGATATATCGAATGGAACGGCGATCACTACGAATATCAAGATTAAGAGCAAGCTTGTGTTACTTGATCTGGCCTCATTACAAACTATTGTTTGTTATTAAAAACAATTTTTTTTACTAAATAAATAGATAACATACACCAAAAGAAAAAATTATTTAAAATCAATTTAACAATCAATATTTTAAGTAAGTATTTGATTTATTAAGGGCTTCTTAACACTTAAATCTTTCTTATTAGCCACAAAAACTGACTTAAATGTTCAAAATAAAAAACGAATGGATAAAAGCAACATGTTTTTAAAAATATATATAATTATTATTCTCCTCCTCCTCAGTCCTAATCCCTTTTGGGATGTGGTGACACCATCAGGCCTTTACAGTTTTTTCACGATTTCTCTCTATCCTTCTCTGTTCTGGGCTAGTTGTTCGGCTTCATGTAACCCTTGGTTAATCAGTATTTTTGTTTGATCTACCCAACGGCTTGGAGATCTTCCCCTAGGTCTCTTTCCTTCAACTCTACCCTCGACTATCAGTTTTTCCATCGTACCTGTTCTTCTAGCAATGTGTCCAAAATACTGCAAATATCTCTGTTGTATTTGTTTAAGCAATCTATCCTTTACTTTAAGTTGTTCTTATATCGATACATTAGTGCGATGATCAATTCAGGACATTCTCAACATGCGGCGGTATACCCACATTCCAAAAGCTTCCAGTTTATTTTTATCCGCTTTCTTCAAGGCCCACTTTTCGGTTGCATATGTCGCTATGGGAAAAATGAACGCCCTTACCAGCCTTAGTTTTGTGTGTATTGTTATGCTAGAATTTTTTCAAATTGCTACCAGTTTCATCATAGCTGTTCTAGCAATAGTCAACCTTCTACGTATCTCTCTGTCACACAATCCGTCATTTGTTATTAGGGACCCCAGGTATATGAAAGTATTTACTACTTCAAAGCCCCCAATTTCTTTAATGTGTTGAAGATTATTCCGAGCTCTGTCTACTATCATGATCTTTGTCTTACTCCTACTTAGCTGTAGTCCATATGTTTTGCTTTTTTCCTCCAGACGTCTCATTATGTCTTTCATGTCTTCTTGATTTGCCGCGATTTTTAAAGTGTCACCTACATATCTCAAGTTATTGATTTTTTGACCTCCCACTGATATTCCGCCCTTCCATCCGTCTAGTACCTTTCGCATAATGTGTTCGCTGTAGATATTAAACAGAGTTGGCGAGATTATGCATCCCTGCCTGCCCTGAAGTACCTGCCTCTGTTCTGAAATGATCGGAATGGGTGTTGTTTATTTTTACTGTGCACTTATTATTTTCATATAGACTTCTGATTAGTTGAATTAAGTAGTGAGGTGTTCCCATTTCCGCTAGTATGAACCATAGCTGCTGCCATTTGACTTTATCGAAGGCCTTTGTATAATCCACAAAGCACATAAGCATAGGAGTATTGAATTCACGAGTTTTTTCGATAAGCTGTCTGACATTAAGGATGTGTTCTCTTGTGCCTTTTCCTGGGACAAATCCCGCTTGTTCTTCTAATATCTGAGGCAATAGAAAAGCTATTAGTCTTTCATGTATTACATGATAATTATAAATTATAAATTATCATGTAATACTATGAATATATTAAATATATGATTATATTAAATATATAATTATTATACAGGGCATATTAACAAAACTAAACAGAGAAAACCATGGAATTTCACGTGTCCGGTTACTTTTGCAAGTCGTGTATATTTACGAAGAGCTTTGTAGCTCTACCAAAAATAGGATAATTTGATATCACTGACAAATACGCCTAAAAAGAAATAGACGATACCAGATGGCTTTTATTGTTGTTTATCGGTTATTTTTTGATAGATGATTGATTTAAGATATGTTTTTCATACTATGATTTCTGCCTCTTCCGAACAAGTTGACGACTAGATTTAACCATACGGCATACACTCCCTCTAAGGGGAAACTTCACTCATCTCAGATATCTACTGCATCAAAAGCATTGAGCTCTGGTTGGACTCTTTCCGTGTTATTGAGTCCTAGGTGACTTGTTATGCTGGAGTATCTCCCAAAAATTTTCGTACACATCTGGACGTCGCGAGAAGTACAGCTTTCTGCATGGCTTTATGTTCGCTAGGAGGTTTTTGGGAATAACACCAGTAGTTGATAGAATAATACTTGGTACTTGGTCTGGGTACTTTCCATTCTTCATTGCATCCTGATTTTGTATTTCTAGGTTTCTATACTTGGCGATCTTTTCGTTGTATTTACACGTAAATTATTGCTGTTATCGCCACATCAATAAGTGGTGTTTGCCTGGTAAGTTTATTAACTACTATGAGATCCGGTCTATTATGTGCCACTGGTTGGTCTTTGAGCACAGTGCGATCCCAGTATAGTTTGTAGTTGCTATTTTCAAGTATTCTGTCAGGGACGTATTGATAGTAAGGAAGATGGTGGGTTTGGAGAGGTCTCAGTTTGTCAGCTAGTTCTTGGTGGATAATCTTTCCTACTGAGTCATGGCGTTCTTTATAATCAGTACTGACAAACGCCTGACAGCCTCCGGTAAGATGTTGGATCGTTTCTTGAGCTTGGCATCCATATCGGCATTTGTCATTTTGGAGTTAAGGATCATTAACAATATATTTCAGGTAATTTTTTGTTGGAATAACCTAATCCTGAATGGCAAGTAGGAAACCCTCAATATCTGAAACCTCTTTCCTGATGTCAACCAATAGTTCGACGCTGTATTGTGGACATATTCTTGGCTGATCTCATTGACATGTCACCCATGCAGAGATTTAATCATCCAGGTGCGCATTTTTTCTTGCTTAGTCAGGTGGTTTATTTGTATTTCTTAGCAATTAAATAAAACGTTGAAAGATTTGATTTGAGTGGTACACTCTGTATGGTACAGGAAAATAGAGTTGATTGTATTGAAAGTTTAAATAGTATAACATATAATAATAGCAAAGAATGCCTTAGTGAATCTTGGTACGTCGTAATAACAAAAATAAAAAATATGTTAAAAATCCATCTGGAACATGTTGTGCTACAATCATATACATATAAATATGTAAAACATGACATTCACGTGCATACACATATACCATATTCCGGTTGACGTTTTATCATACAAGTATATTACTCGTTTTTCTCTCCTAAGTTCCTGTATCGCTGTCAGGGTGTGCATTGAAAATGTGATTTATGCCTGGTGTACCAGCGTGGTTAGTTTGGCTCTGAGATTTTCGCTTTGCAAATGTTCCGGGCGTAAACATAGAGAAAAACAAATATGTAGGCGTATATCTGTAACAGAGAATAGGTAATCTATTATTTTATTACTTATGGTTTGTTATATTATATTAGCTAATGCACTATTTTTATTAGGAAAATATTCATTATATATTCATTATATATTCATCAATAATTCAGCATCCCTCAAAGGCTATTAGCGACATGGTTATACAATTATTTTATTATTAAATTTTATACAGTATGTATATATTTATATTTTAAATAATTTATGATTTATTGGATATTAAAGTGTCTTCCAACAGTTCGTTTAAATTGTTTGGTATATTCTAATTAGAGACAGGACTTTATGGTAATTGCATATTTGTTGCATATTTTGCATACAATTGCTTTTTTTCACTGTTTATGCATAATTTGCAATATTTGACATACTCTAGAATATATTCTATAAAATCTAATTACCAAAATAAAAATATTCAGAAAAATATAAAAAAAAATTAATAGTTTAGTAGTACTAGATACTGACAAGCCATCCCAGCCCATATAATTAACCAGATACAGTAGATAAGTACCTGGGTGGTATTACTGTGTTGTCAATATATAAATAATAAAATAATAAATTATAGATTACAATGTTTATGACTTTACTACCCTACATTAAATTTTTTTTTATTATTTAATTAATAAATAAGGCATATAATCCTAAGACTAACCAGCATTTTAAATTTAATCTAATCTGCTACTTTACTCTCCTAGGTATTCACAATAGTTCACCTTAGAATCTAATAATTACTGTTGCAAACTTCACTGTTGTGGCTAGGTTTACTGCCCGAATTTAAACTGACATTTATATAAATGTATCACTATTGCACAAGTTCAAAAGGTTTGATGCGTTTAAGCCTACGGACTAGGTCTTGATCTTGACTCTTGGCAATCTTCTTTATTTCTTCTTTAATTGTAGCTGCTATACGAAGTTACTATGTTTCGTAGTATTTGATTTTGAACTTAAGTATAATTATTCTGACTATTAGTAAAGCCCCATAACTGTAAACTGTAGGACCATACTGGTTTAAGCATTTGTTTGAAAACTAATACCTTGTTCTTGATTATCAGTTGTGAGCTTCTACGTAATAATCAATAGAATTTCTTTTATTTCAGTTTTAGTTCTTCAGTTTTTTTTTTTGATATGATTCTGCCACTTTAGTTTGCTATCCAAATGTAGCCCTAGGTATTTAACAGTTTTCTGATAGAAAACAATTTTATTGTTTAGTCCAAATGAATGATTATTTATGTTTTTGTATATAAAATCGAAACGGGCAGATTTCCCTTCATACATTTTTATGTGCCATTTTTAAGTGTTTATTTTGTTCACTGCATTTTTGAGTTGTTTCTTTGAATGTTTCACCGATTTCTAGTATTGCAGTGTCGTCTGCAAAATGTGATCAGTTTAATATTTTTTGTAACAGGGATGTGATAGGTATATAATAAATATAGTATGGGTCCTAGAAGACTACCTTGTAGGGTTTCTGCTTGGATTGGTCGTAGTTCTAAATATTCGCCTTCCTGTTTAAAAGTTCTGTCTTTCAAATATAACTGTATTAAATGGGCATATTGGATGGGAAGATATTTTTTTAGTCTTAGTGACAACACTTTATGCCACACTTAATCAAACGCTTTTGCTGTTTCTAGGAAAATAGCTTAGTAGATTTTATTCTCTTCTAGATATCCCTCTATAATATTTTTTATGCGATGTATTTGGTCTATTATTAAACGTTTATTGGGGAATGTAAATTGTTGGGAAGGACTTGTTTCTTTGTGATTGAGTATAGTTTGTATTCTTAGTAGCAATGCGTACGAATTCTCAAATAATTTGGAAATAATTGGTAGCAACGATATTGGTGTGTACGATTCTACTTTATTTACTGGTTTCCCTTATTTGGGAATCATTATTGGTTTAGATGTTTTCCACGTTATTGGTCCTTATTGTAACCTAAATAGATTACAAAAGGTTTGAAGGGAAAAGGTTTGTGAGTTTAACGATGGCCTTCTTAGGTAATTGTTGTAGTATTTCTCCTGGTATTAAGTCAAATCCCAGAGCCTTTTGGCGATTGATATTGTTTTTAATTATTTTGGTTACTTATTTAGTGGTAGTAGGATTTATTATTCCTTGATTAGTATTGTTCACATTATATTCAGTACTCTCATCATTATTGATTTCTGCTTGATCATTATTATCAATTTTGTGATTTTGGAATATATTCTCTAGGTACAAAGCCTATGTTTCCTTTTCTTTTCTAATCGGCGGAATCTGTTGCGTTGGTCTGCTTATTATCATCGTTCATATCGTTTAGGTATTGGTTTATTGATTTATTTTTGATTAGATCTATTTCCTTTTTTAACTGTTGGGTCAGTTTATTTCATTTATTTTTATTTCCTGCAGTTCTGTTTTTTGCCATGTTTTCCTGGCTTTTCTTTTTCTTTGCACCAGACCTCGAATTTCTTTGGGATAATTTTTACCTTTGGTTTTTCTTGTAATTTGTTTGTTATTGTTTCATGCGGCTTGTTGTATATTTATGGTTAGTTTCTCTTCATATAGTAATTCATTAGTTTTAATTGGTACATTTAACTGTTTTTGGTTAGGGTTGGGTTATTTTCTCTTAGTTTATTGTGCTTACTGATCGTTAGTAGTATTATAGAGTGATTAGAACTGGGACCATTAGATCCTTCTATTTTCATAAAATTTGTTGCAAATTTCTTTGAAATGAAAAAGTAAAGTAAGTCGGGTGTTTTATTTATATCAGTGTGCCAACAGGTGAGTTTTTCAGTTGGGTGCCATTTTTAATAGGGTAAATTTTAATCTTGCAGCTATTTCCTAACCACTGTCTATATTTCCAGCAAATCCGTGCATATAATAAGGATTCTGAGCAGAAAACCGTCAAATCCTAGACTATGGGAATCCTTTGAGAATTTAAGTGCATAAGGAAAAGTTACCAACTGTTTCTCTGCCACCAGGACTGGTGATTACATAATGAAGTTCATACTGAATCTGAAGAATTGGTTCAGAGATCTAAAAATGAAATAAACAGAGTAAAAGAAATTATTGGTGAAATTGTTAAAAAAATTTACGATGCATTCTAAAATTATTATGGTTATCGTAGAATATTATTATGGTTATTGAAGAAAATTAAAGTCCCGAAATCCTACCAGAAGAAATAACAGCAGCCGTCAGACAAATAAAGAATGAAAACGCACCGGTACTTGACGAAACTCCTGCAGAACTTCTGAAGCTATTAGATGCTGAACAAATAAAAATAATAACTGAAACAGGTAATGAAATATACAAGGCAGGAAAAATACTAAGAGAGTGGCTCAAATCGGAGGTCGTACCATTGTACAAACAAACAGGAGCAATGGTTTGTGAAGACCATAGGACCATAAGCCTAATGAGCTATCTGCTAATGCTGTTTTTAAAAGTTATCCACAAAAGAATTTTCCGGAAATGCGAGGAACAAATTGCGCCCAATTAGTTTGGATTTGTGAACGCCGTTAATACGAGGGAAGCTTTATTTAGCGTGCAGGTATTGTTTCAGAAATGCAGAGATGTCACCTATGATGTTTTTGTATGCCTGATTGACTACAAGAAGGCTTTTGATAGAGTCATGCATGAATAAATTATGGAAGTGCTGAAGAGGACAGAGATTGACGGAAGAGGCCTAAAAATAATGGCTAACCTGTATTGGAATCAATCAGCGGTGCTCCGAATAGATAGAGAATATACAGATCAGGTCAAAATCTTAATAAGAATGAGACAGGGGTGCATAATTTCACCACTGATATTCAATCTGTGCGGTATGCAGATGATACAATAGTGTTTTCCAATACCATACAAGGGCTGCAAAACTTAATGAACAAAATAAAGGAAACAAGTAGAACATATGGACTAGATATAAACACCAGCAAAACCAAGCTAATGATCATCAGCAAGGAAAACATAACTGGAGCAAATCTGTATGTGAACCAAATGAGAATTGAACGTGTCTCACAGTACAACTACTTGGGAACTATAATCAATGAGTCGTGGGACAATACCCAAAAGACCAAATGTCGCATCTGAAAGGCAAAACGTGCATTCTGGACTATGAGCTCTGTGTTCAAGAGCCATGACCTCACCCTAGAAACAAAAATAAGGCTTCTTAAATGTTACGTGTACTCAGTGCTTTTGTACGGAGTAGAAACGTGGACATTCAAGCCAGAAACTCTATCAAAACTTCAGGCTTTTGAGCTATGGTTATACAGAAGGATCCTGAAGAAACCATGGACAGACAAACTATATAGAAGGACCGTAAGCTGCAGTACTTGGAACATAATGAGAAATCTAGGCAGATATGAGCTACTCCAATGCATTTTACAAGGTAAAATTTAAGGAAAAAGGGCCGCAGGACGAAGAAGAATATCCTGGCTTGCTAACTTAAGAGCATGGTATAGATAGACCTCAACACAGCTATTTCGTATAGCAACCAACAAAGTCATCATAGCCAGAATGGTCGCCAACGTTGGGAACGTACAGGCACCCTAAGAAGAATAGGTGTGGCCAAAATTTTAAATAGTAATCTCAATTTTGCTGTTAATTAGATCATGAGTTAATTAGTACCATGAAATATGAGCCAATAACATCGGTAGATGCAAAAAGATTATTTTCGAAATATAAATATATATCTGACAGAAAACATATTTTTTTAAGAAAAGAAAACAGTAATTTAAGTATATACAAAATATTTGTTTGTAAATGTTTATGTAAATAGAATTAACGAAATAAAATTTTATTTGAAAATGTTTTTAATGCAACTACTGACTGACACGCATTTTTGGTTTACTGACATGAATTTATATAATTTATGTGTTTATCAAAAATATTGCATATATATACGCATATTTCGGAAAATTTTAGAGCATGTCCGGTCTCTAATTATAATAATATAATTTTGGATAATCTATTCAAGTCCTGTATTGTATTACAATTCGAACATTTATTTGCTATTTAAAACCTAATTATTTAGTAACCAATATTATATGTATATGGACTACTTGTGTGTAGACTTCTTCACTTGACCTTAGGTTGCCACGGATATACATGAAATTTTAGATGTATTATTATACACTGCCAACTCCATGCAATTTTTGTCGAAAGTATTCATCTTTAGTGAATGCAATTAGTGAAGTATTTATTTTAGGTTTCTTAATAATAATTATGCACTTTATCAGAGGATCGCAGTTGGTTAAAAATATTATTGGAAACTAAATATTTAAGTCGAAGTAATTTAAATTAATCACCCTATAGTAGGTTTTGAAGGTAATTGGCTAATTATTGAAGTGGATAGTGATAGATAAGATAATTGCAATAAAAAGCTTGTATTATGTATATGTGCTGATTTTTGGCACATTTTCTGATAATATAGAGGTGGTTCACCATCTGCAATGAGTATACTTTCGATAGGACTTATCTGTGTGTATTTTGTTAGATTCCGCCATGGACCACCTCCCGAGGTGACGTATAGGGGAATTTAGCAGAGGAAAAAGCGATCAGAGATAAAACTGATCGGAAGGGTTGTGAAACGGACAATAAGTGGCGCAATAGTGATAACTATATAAAAGGAGCTGGCGTTTGTACAGCAGTGTAGAAAACAAGGCATAAATATTGCACTAAATTACAAGCAGTCATTAAGAAAACGAACAGAATGACCACTTAGATTAGATTAGATTAAGAAAGGTGGTTTTTCGGCCTATTCCACTGCGACCTTTTCAGATCTATTGTGGTCCTCTAGTCCTAGATAACATTCTCTAGCCTGACCCTTTTTATAAAGTCTAGTAGCTTCGAGACTGTACCTTCCATGTAGCTATTTGCCGGTGGATTTTCTTCTCCTAATGCAAAGAACCACACATTTGTCAGACTGTCACACTGACATAAAATGTGCTCTGCTGTTTCTTCTTCGAGGTGACAGAATCTGCACAGGTCATCCTCTGATAATCCACCATCTAGGATGACCACTAGTCTGCGGGATATCTTTGATGCTTAGAATCTCTGCGTGGGGGGGGGGAAACCCATAAGTGGTAAATCCAATTTAAAAAAGGTAGGAAAAGGCAGACTCGAAAATTTTGTTGGTGAATAAACTAGGACCGGAATAAATTAGTGCACCAATACTATAAATTTTGTCGTCAGAGATACATAAAAAAATTGTTTTGTAGATTAAGAATATATATAATATTTATTTGATAATAAATTGTGAATCCAAATGAAAAATTTAACTTTTTAATCTTTGTTACAGGATGTTCCGGTAATCCAGATGCCAAAAGACTTTACGATGATCTGCTTTCCAACTATAACAAGTTGGTACGACCAGTCATCAATGTCACCGATGCTCTCACCGTCAAAATTAAACTCAAGTTATCGCAACTTATCGATGTTGTAAGTACATGTACATGTACATATATATATATATATATATATATATATATATATATATATATATATATATATATATATATATATATATATATACACTTCTCCAAGAAATTAACGCACCACTTCAATAATTCAATTTTATTTGTAAACAGGCAAAGAATAAAAAATAAAACTTCACCAGATTTACTCTACATTTTATTAGTAATTATAACAATTTGTCTAATCATCAGAACATGTTGAAGTACAGGAGAAAAAAAAATAAAAAGGAAAATTCTAAAAAAATAATGATAACAAAAGTAAACTAAAATATGAAAAAAGTCTTAATAACGAGTGTTTCCACCTCTAGTACATATAACAGCCTCACATCGTTGGCCCATACTTAAAATTAATTGCCGTATTTCATTTTGGTCTAGTTCTCTCCAAATCTGGATCAGCCTCTCTCCCACTTCCTGTAAGTTGTTTGGTTGGATCGGTGTCGCCCTTAATCGCCTACCAAGGATATACCAGAGATTTTAAATCGGATTTAAATCCGGACTATGTGCTGGCCATTCCGTAGTATTAATTTCTACCTCTTCTAGATAATTTCAGACGATATGTGCAGCGTGAGGTCTGGCATTATCTTGCATTAGTAAGAAATTTTCACCGACATAAGGAGCGAATGGTAATACATATTGCTCCAGGATCTCCAATATGTACGTTTCAGCTGTAACAGTTTCATTTTCTATGACCACTAGGTCCGTAGGTGCGGTCAAAAAAATACAACCCCACACCATAACGGATCCTCCACCAAAAATCTGGTGTGTGAGAAGTTACACTGAACATATCGTTCGATGGGTGGTCGCAACACACGAACACGTCTGTTGTTATTGTACAAACAAAATCGGGATTCATCAGTAAATAGCACTCGTTCCCAGTCAGCCTCTAACCAATTAACGTGTTCTCTGGCAAAATGTAGTCGCCCCCTTCGATGCTCTGCAGTTAATAGAGGACCCCGGACGGCAATCCTAGGTGTTAATTTGTATTTCCTAAGTAGCTGGCGAATAGTTTCAGTACTAATTTGTATATCATGCAGGTCTCGAAGCTGAATTTGTAGACTTCGATGTGTTACAAAACGTTGTCGAAGAGCAAAAATTCTTAAAAATTGATCTTGAATAAGGGTAGTTACCCGGTTTCGTCCTTGCCCTGGTCTGAGGGTAAGATCCCCTGTTTCGAGGAATCTTTCTAACACCCGTGAGACGGATATGTGGGACGCATTAAACCGACAACCAATTCTCCGGTAACTCCAACCTTCTTCCGACAGTATCACTGCCTGGGCACATTCATCTTGGGTTAAATTAAGTGATTGACGCTCCCTAATAAACACAATTAACAATAATCAACAATTAAACAGTAGCCGAATAAAATTCGTTGAACATTTGGAAATTAGTATATTTATAGAATAAGTACATTTTTTGCTTCTTTTTGTTTTGTTGCAAAAAAAAACTATAGCGATAAAACACATCAATAAATATAGAGTGTACGAATAGCATACACAAGGGGCTTGCAAAATATAACATTACAATGGAAATTTTTATTAACGCTAATAAAATATTTTAATATTTCAAAGTGGTGCGTTAATTTCTTGGAGAAGTGTATATATATATATATTATATATATATATATATATATATATATATATATATATATATATATATATATATATATATATATATATATATATATATATATATATATAGTTGATTTTCTGTACCTTATCGACCTTCTAATAAGTAAAACTAGTGAGAAGGGTATTGCGTTTTTCGGTCAAAAAATTATTTTCGCTAATCTTTATTAGCTTTATTAGAAGTGCACTAAAATTATTATTACATAGAACATCACCAGACTTTAACAATTGCATTACCCCTTTAAACGCGGAATCGTTAAAAACTGTAAAAAATTACAATTATCCATAAAAAACATGTGATTGGGGTATGTTTTATCATATTATTTTGCAAAAAAAATTTAATACTCTGTTTTGGGAGAAAAAATGGGAACGTTGGCATCTATAGGTCACCGCTATATAACAATAGTGATAATATTAGCAGTAAAATCATATTATATTCCTTACATAATAAGAAAAGTCAAAAATTTAAATTTAAACTATAAACCTAATATTACAATAAACGTGTTGGCAACCTGTAGGATATTTATCAAAACAAATTTTTTTATGATTTATTCCATCAAATTGTATATCGTCAAATGCATATCTTCTTCAGTGGACTCGTAATCATCCTCAGAATAGAGATGATACGTAACTCCTGTCGTATGGTACATCAGGAATATCGAAAACCTGATCGTCAATAATATCCTTAAAAAGGTGCTTACAGTACTTTGATCGACTGAATCAGAAGGAAAAATAACATTATCCATTGGTTTTGCAGATGCGGAAGTTTCCACGTCGTCGGGTGCAGTTATCAGAAATCTGTGCCTTCGTATAGATGATCTAAATGTATAACTTTTTGGATGAAAAGAGATCCATTTGTTCACTGAAACGTAATTAAAACTCAAAATTATTATAAACGATATGTGGTTTCTTCTAACTAGCTCGTGGTGAGTAATCGTGGTGAGTACAATTGTGTGCGGGAATTATGTAGGGAACTTTGATTAATAGTGTTCCGCTGTTAACTTAACTGATGGGATCATTCACGTAACAGAGCACCAGCAAAATATCAATAGTGAGGATTGCAAGCATCGATTCTTACTAGATCTGATACGGGTCGATACTTGTTGATTTTGCATCAGTGAAGTCATAACTTCGTAGGCATACGCATTGTATTTGCACTTTTTTTTACAATATGTTTCGTAAAAAGGGTTTATCTGAAGAAGAATTATTAGAACTTGATTTTAACAGTGATTCAGACGAAATCTTTGATGCTGAATCAGCGAAGAGCTACGGGTGGGAAAATATTTGCAAACCAACGTGCAGTGATAGTGAGAAAAACCATGACAGTTTAGAAAGTGACACCGAACTCGTTGTTCTTGATATTTAACAACCCAAAAGACGAAAAACAAAAAAAAAAGAATCGGATCCTTTCGAGTGGCAAGAAAAAAATATTGCTCCTACAATACATAATTTTTCTAACGGTGGCTCTGGATGTTGTATTGAAGCCTTGTCGGACGCTCCATCTATCCTACAAGTGTTTGAAGCCTTTTTTACACAAGAGATAATGGAAGAAGTCGTTGAACAAACCAATATATTCGGTGATAATGCCAATTCTGGAATGCCTGGCCTTTCTCACATGAAAAACTGGCAAAACACAGGTATTTAGAGATGTATGTTTTTATTGTCGTATCTTTGCTCATGCCACAACTAAAAAAGCAGAGATTGCGTGATTATTGGACCAAAGATGCTTTACTAGAAACGCCAACATTTCAACAGTGTATGCCTCGAGATAGATATTTTTAGCTATTGAGAAATATCCACTTTTCGGATAACAATAGATGTAACTTAAATTACCGTCTTGTGAAAATTAGAAGCATAAGTGACTATTTTAGGAATATTTTCAAGAAAACCTTCTATCCATTTAAAAATATTTTTATAGATGAAAGCCTTGTTATTCAAAGAATGTATCTCGTTTCGCCAATATCTTCCGAAAAAAAGGCATCGTTTTGGAAGTTTTTTGTTGCCCTTGATTGTGAAACCGGTTATATATTAGATTTCATAATATATACCGGAGCGGAAACGGATATAACTCAGTATTCTGAGAATCTTCGTATATGTGGAAACATCGTTATAACACTGACCGAGCCATATTGGAATAATGGCCAAAAAAATTTACATGGACAACTGGTACAGCAGTCCATTACTGGCTGAAGCTTTATTGGAAAAAAAAACTAATTGTTGCGGAACTGTAAATCAGAATCGAAAACATATGCCAAAATTTAAAAATAATCTGGAAAAAGGTTCTATATAATACTTTTTTACTGACAAATCTTTGGCACTCAAATGGAAAGATAAAAGAGACGTTGTAATGTTGGCAACCATGTATGAAGCTAATATATCTAAAACCAAAAATAGCAGAAACCAAGAAGTTGAAAAACCTTGTATTATCGCGTACAATATGAATATGGGTGGAGTCGACAGAACAGACATGCTCCTAAGTTCTACTGATTCCGTAAGGAAAAACGTGAAATGGTACAAAAAGGTCTTTTTTATATACTTGACCTAGTTGTACTAATCACATGCCATTTACAAAGTCAAAACTGGGAAAAACATTCCTCTATAACAATTCTAAGAAATAATATTTTACTTTTTTACTACTTTCAGTACAATTAATTAGTACATTACAACTACGTACTTAGTTTTTAAATTTATTTTTATTGTTTTCTAATTATTAAAATAAACATTAATTAATAAACCATTATTAAGTATGTTTCCATTGACAGTATGCAGATTTTCTAAAAAATGCATATTTATTGCATATTTTCTAAAAGAAATGCATATTTAATGCATATTTTTGGGTAAATTAGTGCATAATTATGCGCATATTTTTCACTTTTTTGCATATTTGTTTAAGTCTACATATTATATATAATTAAGTTACCTATTTGAATACCTTACCAAAAGTGTGGATTTAGGATTTTTTTTTGTTTCAGAACCTCAAGAACCAAATCATGACAACGAATTTATGGGTTGAACAGGTAATGATATCTGCTAAATCATGTAATTTAAAAGTTTTTCTCTACTAGAAAATCTACTAGCTTTAGGAATTCATCCTGTATATTTTTTTCATAAGCCAAAATTGTATATACAACAGATTTTATGCCGCCGATAGGTTTATGAAAGTCTATAAGTGTCGCCAGGAAAGGTTTATTTGAACCAAAAAAGCGCTGGTAATGGAAAAATGAATTGTTTTACTGCTTTTAGACTATAAAAAAAATATAGAAACCCAATATTATCTAATGAAATAATATTTTTGTTGCTTACAAAATCAGTAATAATAGTTTAAAAGCTTTTATTTCTTCTAGTTAAAGTTATTTCACATAACATTTTCAATTACATATAGTTTACAGTTTTATTGTAATATATAAAAAATAATTTATAATACGTTGGAATTATCGGGTAAAGTGGTCTCCAATGAAAATCTGTCTTTTTTCTAAGATACTCAATATTTCGCTATTTATTTGATACTTCCTCAGGAGTAAACTGAAACAATTTGAACATTACAAAAAATGGCGTACAAATACATTTAAAAACACTTACAGAAATTAAAAGATTTCGCAAATAAAAACTGACATTGAAGTATTTGAAATATTTAATGTCAAGATTAAATTGTCTTAAGCACGTTCGTTACAGCTATATGATAAAAAATCAAAATTATTTCAAATGTAAAAATAAAAATAACAATAAAAGAAACGTTAGAAGAATGATATTTCTTTGATGAATTATTAAGGTTAGTTGTTATTAAGGTGAATGTTGGCTATTTTGAATATTTATAAATTTTGTTCAATATATTATAATATAATTATGTTACTTAACTGTCCAGTGTCCGTTTTATAATTTAAAGTGTTTTTATTTTTGTTAATGTAATACATCTCAAGAAATAATCTACTTTTGTAGTTATCAGTCTGTGCCAAAATGTGAGCTTTGTTATAGTTATTTTT
This sequence comes from Diabrotica undecimpunctata, assembly GCF_040954645.1. Taxonomy (NCBI): domain Eukaryota; kingdom Metazoa; phylum Arthropoda; class Insecta; order Coleoptera; family Chrysomelidae; genus Diabrotica; species Diabrotica undecimpunctata. The sequence goes on along the minus strand of NC_092803.1, from coordinate 48,605,255 downwards.
AAAACAACGCATCATACAACATAAAAGTGATTGCCGCTTGGGAAAAAATACTTGCTCAATAGTTGAACACTATGAAAACACTGGTCATATGCTAGACGTATATTTGGTCAAACCTGTCTACAAAATTTATGTTAACGTTATAATCAACCAAAGCCGTAGGACATGGAACAGACATTCTCGATGCATGTTTTTGCCTTCTTTGTACAGAAGTTATCTGGGTGGGATCGTGAAAATTAGAAAGTATATCAACATACCTCCTATCTTTCCATTTAATGAAAGTTATTCCATCACTAGTTACAAGATCATCGTACTCACCCTACTTTAGTTGCTTATCTTTACGTAATTTTGGCTAATGCTTTCTGTTTGACATAACGGTTCCACATAATTATCAAAGAATAAAACATGGTCTTTTTGCTTTAAGTTCACTGTCAACCTTAGAACTACGTTTTTGCCCTAAAGAGTGTTCTGTATAGTCATCTGTTTTGCCTGTATAAACATCAAAATTATATAAATAGCCATTTTTATCAGCGAGTGTCCAAATCTTGTAGTCCCTTTTTATTGGGTTTTTGGTCATATACTATTTCAATACACTTTGTACTTTATCATAGACTCATCGATGGCTAGATTAGCTGTTCATTTAAAGTATTTTTGAAAATCATTCTTTACTTCGTTCAGGAAAGGCCCAACTTTAAACAGCTTATAATATTCATTCTCTCCTTTTTTTTGGCATTAGGTTGTTGTCATTTAGATGAATATGACTTAGCAGCTAACCAAATTTATTTACAGACATAAATTTACAGATACAGTCATCACGAAGATCTTTGTTTACACTCCAATAATCCCTATAACTTGGCAGTGATTTTATACCCATTAGCAGATTAAGAACTACGCCTGAGAATGCTTCGATATTAGGTGTTCTCCACTCTTCTTTATGGCTTGGGAGCGTGGACACTAAAACAAGTCCATCTGAATAAGTTGGCCGCCCTTGAATTTTGGTGTTACAGAAGAATCCAACGAATATCATGGATTCAAAGAATGTCAAACGTGGAAGTAACTAGAAGGATAGGAAATGAGGCGGAAATAATATTAACTATCAAAAGACGAAAACTTGAGTACTTAGGACATGTGATGAGAGGGCAAAAATACGCATTATTACAACTTATTATGCAAGGCAAAATTCGAGGAAAGTGAAATGTGTGAAGACGAAGAATATCCTGGCTTAAGAACTTAAGGGTATGGTTTGAATGCAGTAGTGCAGAACTTTTTTAGAGCGGTAGTCAATAGAGTTCGCATAGCCATGATGATTTCCAACCTTCGATAGAAGATAAAACTTACAAAAGAAGAAGCAGATTAAGACCAATAAATACTTTTATTTTCTTCACGGTTGTTGGAAGAACTGTTCCACGTGAATAAAATCTGAGGTCTTTTAATTTCATTTGTAAGTCATAGAAATTAAAGAAATTATCAAATAATGAAACATGGTATTTTTGCTTCAACTTCTCTGTCAACCTTAGAACTACTTTTTCGTCTAAAGAGTGTTCTATATGCCGTATGTTTTGCATGTATAAACATCAAAATGATATAGATAGCCATTTTTATTAGCGAGTGTCCAAATCTTGTAGCAGCAAGTTGGTTTGAAAAGTAATTTCATCTAAAATATCATCAGGATAAACAGATTGAAAAACCTGTAGGGGTAAGCATGATGTCTCCTTTTGGTAACAATTCATAACATAATCCTTGTTCATCAGTAAATTTTTTTACTTGTATTTTTTTTAATATTCTGTGTAGACCATGAAATTGTCTTTTTTTGATTAGGATCTTTCGTAGAATTCATCGGCAAAGGAACTTCCTCATCACTCGACACATCTTCCTTACTAGACACATCGTCATTATTTAGTACAAACTCATCATTTGGTGGTTCAAACGTCACGTCTTCACCTGAATCATCATCAATTTATGATTCTTGATCACTAGGAATTTCCTCAAACTCGCGGTACAATTCTTCCTCTGTCATCCCTACCAACGTGAACGGTAACGGCTCCCTCCTATTATTACTGGACGCCATTTATTCCTACAAAGAAAAAACGTTAGCTGCACGTTTGTACATATTTTGGATTTAACACAGAGGTAGTCAATAAAATCTGGAAGGAGAAACTATTTCATATAAAAAAAGTATTACTTTCGCATAACATTCAGTTTGTACTGTTATGCGAAGTTATATTAATTGGAACTGTTTCCAATCAACTGTTGTATTTTTTAAGAACCAAATAACTAAAATACTAAGCAAATTTCCCAAGAGGATGGCATGTGAAAGATAGGCCTAGTGTATATACTGGGTCTTTCGGTTTGATACATAAATAGTAATTTCGCAAATACGACAGTATTTTCTAATTTTCATTTTTGTGCGTTGATAAAAACTAAACGCATCTTCTTGGTCATCAATATCACTTTAACAGTCAACGTAGTACACGAACCGAAGGCTCGAGAAGGCGACGAAAAATAATTTACGATCTCGGAGAGAAATAAAAGTTTGTATCAGTCGTCGCGTCGGCCGTCGATATCAAACAGACGCTCGATAAAGGGGTGACACCGAGGCCTACTTTACGAGATCAAAGAAAAACTTCATGTCACCGGCTTTCTTTTCTCTTGTCGGGGGGTCGCAAGAGTAGAGTAAAGTATCCGGTAAACTAGAACTTTGTAACTTTTGTTGTTTAGCTTCCGAGATTCCTGAAGAGAATTAGCTTGATGTCTCGGTGTCACCTTTTTCCAGCACTAATTTACTGCCTCGTTAATTACCTCGAATAATTAGCTTACCTTATTAATAATTAACACCGTAATGTGATTTCGGCAGCTTAAAAGAAAATATTTGTTATAACTCAAGTTGATTGTGACATCTATGGATTTTAATTAAAAAAACGAAACTGTTTGTATTTGCTGCTATTTAAGTTTTCATACGAAGTATTTAAGTTTTTCCAAAGAAAGGAGGAGTTTAAGGGAGGCCTATGTCCAGCAGTGGACATGATAAATGAAGGCTGGATGATAATGATGATGAAGTTTTTATAAAAATGATCAATGAATTTAACTATACTCAATACTATTTATTCACAGTCATTTATCCGGATTTAGGTAGTTTACAAAATCACAAAAATAAAAATTGAAAAATAATTAAACTAATTTTAGCTAAATTTAAAAAACTATTAAATGCTTAAAACCACTTTTTACACTAACAAAGTTCTATTTTTGTCGAATAAAAAGCACTGAACTTTTTATATTCGTACTTATATTGTAACGATATATTTATTTTGCCTACCTCAGGGTAAGATCATGGGGGTAGATAAATTGGGGACAGAAACTAAAGGGGTTGAGAAAGGGCAAGCAAAACAAATCGATACGTATGCGAACGGCACTCAGGGGTTAGCTGGAGAGCTGGGGTCGTGGATAAGTAAAAGGCAAGGGGGTTGAGATTGGGGCAGCTACAAAAAAATGAAATAAAGGGGTACTTACATAAATCTCCTGGACAAAATGAATAAAATTGACAGACAAGAAATACCTCTAGCTATTTCGAGAAGACTTCCTGCTGGAGGAAAGAAGGATTCTACTTTTTTAAAAAGTAAACACACAAAAGGTTAGGAGATTTTTCTAAATTAAAATAAACAAATGGATCAGAGAAACAAATCAAACGTTTATTTTTGTCTCAAACAAACAATTATCAAAAATACAAATTGCACAAGAAGCATACTAAATAACATAATAACAAAATTAACAAAAACTTACGTGCTTATCTGTTTACAAAGGAGATTGCTACAAAAATCTTCGAAATTGTTCCTAGGTTATTTATTAATATGGCCAAATTAGATCATTAAAAATTAAGAATAATCTTGTTTATGAAAATATCTTAAAATTTAACCTTATATATGGAATATCTTTTCTATATAATAATCAAATTAAAATTGAAAACTTCAAATATTACAAATTGTTTTAATGAAAGCAATTATCAATTAACAAAAATAATGTCTATTTAATTTGGAAGAATTAAAATGTTAATTGTTACCTTAATTCACAAACTTTGCCACTTAACTATGAAAAAACTTGCTATCTCTGGGATTGGAGCTGCAAGGACAAAACTCTCTACTGGAACAAAAAGGAAACCATTTCCATATGCTGGAATGAAGATCTGACTAGATGGGGTTGGATCAA